>NC_057805.1:147107325-147116990 GCF_018294505.1 Triticum aestivum
CCGCCGTCCTCCGCGACTCCCCTCGCCGGAGCCGCGGCCCCGCCGCCCTTCGGCCTCGCCTCCTCCTCCGCCTCGCCGTCGCTTCCTCCTCCGCTCCGGCAAGCTCCGGCGAGAGCTACGGCCGCCGTGCCCCGAACCCTAGCGAGCTCCATCCTCAGATCCGATCGGTATAGCCCCGTTGACTTTTCCGCTGAGCCCCCTCTATTTTTTCCAATTCCTGTAATTCTCTCAGCATGTGCACTTGTTCGTGATGCTATAACTCCTTGCATGTAGCTCCGATTCGCGCGTGTAATATGTCAAATTGTTCTCCTCGTGATGCTCTTCATTTTGTTCAATTGCACCATGTTCATTAGAGGTCATCTTGTTGCCCAAATCTCTGTTGGAAGAGGGCTAGTTGCTGTTATTCTCTGGTTCTTAGCAGAACTTGGAGATTTGCCATTTTTGTATCATTAAATCCCTGCATCTTATGGACATGAGCTCTACATATGTTTTGAAGTATGCCATGCCATCTTTCCAAGGGTGTATGCAATGTATTTTTGTGATCTCTGTGGTGACTAGCACAAGCATGCAAAATAGTCTCCGTAATGTTGCAAAATAGTCTTTGTCTGCTGTTATTTTGTTGCCATGTAAACTTGATAATACAGAGAGATCCATGCATATTTTGGAGATGTTCATTAAGGATGTTTTGTAGCTATAGTTGTAATTGATCCATTCCTGCCCTTTTTTGCAATTATGGAGTGACATAGCATGACTCAATCTTCCTCTACTTTTGCTATAAAATATTTCTGGCAGATTCTTAACATGATATGCAATTTTGCCAAGCTTATTGTAGTTGATCCATACATGCTATGCTTTTTATCTTGCCATGGATAGCTTCATAAACATGCCATCTTGCTGTAGGGATGCTTGGTTTGTCATGCATTACTCCGTAGTGAGTGCATCAAGCTCACAAAGAGGCCTACATATTATTATTTCTGCCATGCTCTGTTTTCTGCTAAGTCTGAAACCCGATAAAGAAACTTGCTATGTTTACATGCTTGCCATCATATCTTCTGGACCTTTTTGGCTTATGGTCAAACGGACTTTTGTCATGTGCATTTAGTAGGACACTTCCATGCCTTGTTTTGCTATGTTAAGTTCCTGTAGCATGTTGATTTCGTGCTCTGAACATTGCTACCTGATGCTGTTTTCTGCCATGTCCAATTTTTCACCAAGTCTGTGATCCTGTTATCTTTTGCATTTTTGCCATGCTTGTTTGAGCTTGATATGTTGTGAACTAGCCGTAACTCAGTGTTCATCTTTTGTCAAGCATCTCCTGTAGATTACTGCCATGTGCTTTTTTGCTATTTTGGGGTGCTGTAGCATTGTTACTTGTTGCATTTCAAGTGCTATCAGGCTGTTAATCGCAGATTCGTGTCATTCTTGTTTTGCTTGCCATTTGCAAACCGTGCATCCGTTTCCGGTGATCCTTATATCGATTTCGACCGAAATCATCTCATCTTTCCAGTGGCATGCTTGGTTTGCTAAGTTGCTGCCATGTTCATGATTTTCCTTCCGGAGCACGCATATGCATCGCATATCATACATGTTTTGCATCATGTTGCTTGTGCATTTCTCGTGGTTGATTGTGGTTCCGTTTATTTGTGTTCTTGTCTTGGGTAGAGCCAGGAGACGAGTTCGTGAACGAGGAACCTGTTGAGTACGCTTACGAGGATCAAGCTTTCGACAACTCTGAGAATCTTGCAGGCAAGATGACCACCCATCGAAATCACTTCTATCTTTTCTATGCTAGTTGTTCGCTCTATTGCCATGCTCCGCTACCTATCACTTGCTATATCATGTCTCCCATTTTGCCATGTCAGCCTCTAACCATCCTTCCTAACAAACCGTTGTTTGGCTAAGTTCCCGCTTTTGGTCAGCCCTTCTTATAGCGTTGCTAGTTGCAGGTGAAGTTGGAGTTTGTTCCATGTCGGAACATGGATATGTAGGGATATCACAATATCTCTTATTTAATTAATGCATCTATATATTTGGTAAAGGGTGGAAGGCTCGGCGTTATGCCTGGTGTTTTGTTCCACTCTTGCCGCCCTAGCTACTGTTATACCGGGATTATGTTCCTTGAGTTTGCGTTCCTTACGCGGTCAGGTGATTTATGGGACCCCCTTGACAGTTTGCCTTGAATAAAACTCCTCCAGCAAGGCCCAACCTTGGTTTTACCATTTGCGACCTATACCTTTTTCCCTCGGGTTTTCTAGAGCCCGAGGGTCATCTTTATTTTAAACCCCCGGGCCAGTGCTCCTCTGAGTATTGGTCCAAACTGTCAGTCGCCGGTGGCCACCAGGGGCAACTCTGGTCTGACCTATCGGAAGCTTGGACAATCCGGTGTGCCCTGAGAACGAGATATGTGCAGCTCCTATCGGGATTTGTCGGCACATTCGGGCGGCTTTGCTGGTCTTGTTTTACCATTGTCGAGATGTCTTGTAAACCGGGATTCCGAGACTGATCGGTTCTTTCCGGGAGAAGGTTTATCCTTCGTTGACCGTGAGAGCTTATGATGGGCTAAGTTGGGACACCCCTGCAGGGTATTATCTTTCGAAAGCCGTGCCCGCGGTTATGAGGCAGATGGGAATTTGTTAATGTCCGGTTGTAGATAACTTGTCAGTTGACCCAATTAAAATACATCAACTGCGTGTGTAGCCGTGATGGTCTCTTCTCGGTAGAGTCCGGGAAGTGAACACGGTCTGTGTTATGCATGACGTAAGTAGGTGTTCAGGATCAGTTCTTGGTCAATACTAGATGACGTCCGTTCCGTTGCTTCTCTTCTCGCTCTCATATGCGCAAGTTAGCCACCATATATGCTTTTGCCGCTGCAGCTCCACCTCATTACACCATCCTTTCCTATGAGCTTAAATAGTCTTGATCTCGTGGGTGTGAGATTGCTGAGTCCCCGTGACTCACAGATTCTACCAAAACAGTTGCAGGTGCCGACGATGCCAGTGCCGATGATGGGGTCGATCTCAAGTGGGAGTTCGACGAGGAACGTGGTCGTTATTATGTGTCTTTTCCTGATGATCAGTAGTGGAGCCTAGTTGGGACAATCGGGGATCTAGCATTTGGGGTTGTCTTATTTTCATCTGGATTTTGGCCGTAGCCGGTCTATATGTTTGTATTTTGGATGATGTATGATTAATATTTATGTATTGTGTGAAGTGGCGATTGTAAGCCAACTCTTTATCCCATTCTTGTTCATTACATGGGATTGTGTGAAGATGACCCTTCTTGCGACAAAACCACTATGTGGTTATGCCTCTAAGTCGTGCCTCGACACATGGGAGATGTAGCCGCATCGTGGGCGTTACAAGTTGGTAATCAGAGCCATCCCCGACTTAGGAGCCCCCTGCTTGATCGAATCGCTGGCGTTGTTGAGTCTAGTGCAAAAATGTTTTGAGTCTTAGGATTATATATATCGGAGAGTAGGATTCTTTTTACTCCTCAGTCCCTTCGTCGCTCTGGTGAGGTCTCCTGACGTAGAATTTTTGACTATTCTCTCCTCAAATTTCACTAAAAAATTTTTTAGGATCACGCGGGTATCTTGGAATCGTTCCGATGGTTTTGTGACGAGAACATTGTTCTTGGTGCCTCCTGACATTTAGGGGTTGTGGCAGTGTCCCGGGGAGTTGAGCTCCGAGGTGTTGTCGTCACAATTTTATCGTTGCAGTTCTGGAATACCTGAGTTTCGCCGACATCGAAATCTCTTTTATGCAGTTGTTGGTGAGATCACCTCGACGCCACCCAGTACTGGGGCGGGAGTTCGGGAGTATTGCCATAACTTGTATAACGGATGCTTTTCGAAGGTTGAGGTAAACGATTTTCGAAGGTTTCTTGGTTATGTGTTGACGGATGGATACAACTGGATCTAGGGATTGCTAGTTTGGGTGATATATTTTGTGTCCCCTGTATCCCCTACACCAGATTGCATAACCGGAAAGTTTCGGGAGTTTATAAGTGGGAATTCTAGTAGCCTTAGGATATCTTTCCGACAGACGCATGATATGAGATTGGGGTTCGACGTCTAGTGGTCCGCCTGTACACGGTTGATTTTACAGTGGTCTCGTAGTGTCTTAAAGAGTCCATGGCTTTGCCGACTCGGGGACGCTTCTTATGTCATGTGCACAGCCTTGTACATGATGGTGCTGTACGATTGAGCCCGTGTGGGCCCCACCACGAAAACTTCGGACGAAACCTCTATCATATGTTTGTTCCGGCTTATTCTGCAAGCCAATACTTTGTTTTGTTTTTTATATTATGGTATTCGAGTTGCTTCGAATTCATATGTTGAATCCATATCTTTTTCAAGTGGCTTCTGAACTTATGGAAGTGTGATGATTTACTACAGAATTCATTCGTTCATCTTCGTTCGAATGTTTATTTGTGAAGACTATATGTTGCAATTTCTATCCGTTGATTCTACTTATCTATTTGTCTATCAAGATGCTAACGGATGTCACCCTCTTGAGGATGGCTCCGCCAACGCGTTAGAATCCGGATCGCAATGAAGGGAGTCAAGCGAACCCTCCGCCAACACCTCCACCCCCGGAGG
Organism: Triticum aestivum; assembly: GCF_018294505.1. NCBI lineage: Eukaryota > Viridiplantae > Streptophyta > Magnoliopsida > Poales > Poaceae > Triticum > Triticum aestivum. The sequence goes on from NC_057805.1 coordinate 147,111,926, forward strand.
CATGGCAAGCTATCATGGCAGCCACCAACGCCAATGCTCAAATGATTCTGCAACTCTTGCAAGAATGTACTCAAGGGCAAGGCAATCAAGGTCAAGGCAACAATCAGTTTCACTTTGCTACTCTCAACCAGTTTCTCGCAAATCTGCCCAAGTCTTTCAGCTACTGTGCCGAGGCCACGGATGCCGATGATTGGCTCGTGGACATCAACAAGCATTTTGAATGTAGCAATGTCAGGCCTGAGGACTATGTCAAGTTCGCTTCTTTCCAGCTCAAGGACCAAGCTGCTGATTGGTATCAACAATACAAAGATTCCAGAGGAGGTCGTGTGATCACTTGGACTGACTTCTGTCGGGACTTCAAAGCGCACCACATTCCACAAAGTGTTGTTGAGAGCAAGCGTGAGGAGTTCCGCAATCTCAAGCAAGGCAAGATGTCTGTGTATCAATACAACATTCAGTTTCAGAAACTTGCTCGCTTCGCTAAACAAGACGTTCCTGATGAAAAGAGCATGATCTATCACTTCAGAGGTGGCCTTAAAGAGGATCTGCAGTTAGCTCTCGTTCTTGTTGAGCCTACTCAGTTTGATCAATTCTACAATATGGCACTGAAGCAAGAGGCTGCTCAGCTCAAGTGTGAGGCTTCTAAGAAAAGAGTCAGGGACGCAGTTCAGTCTTCTTCTTCCTCACTTGTGACAGCTAAGCAACAGAAGTTCTGGTTGCCTCCTCCTCCTCCGTTTCGTCAGCCTTATCAGCAGACGAACAAAGGTGGCCATGGTTCTTCCAACTCTTCCAACTCTGGCTATCAGAACAAGTCTCAGAATCAAGCTCCAAAGTCCAATGCTCCTTATCACCGTCCACTCTCAAAGGTGACTTGCAACAAGTGTCAGCAGAAGGGTCACTATGCTAACAAGTGCTTCAACCAAAGGCGTCTGCCTCCTCCTCCTCCTGTCAGATCTTCCAACAATGCAGTGGTCAAGAATAATCCAAAGTTTGCAAAGGTGAACATGATGAATGCAGCTCAAGCGGAGGAATGTACTGATGTGATAATGGGTAATCTTCCTGTTAATGATATTCCCGCAGAAGTTCTTTTTGATACTGGTGCATCGCTTTCTTTCATATCAAGACCTTTTGCATTCAAGCATGAATTGCATTTCCAAGGATTGCCTAGGCCGTTAGCAGTTGTCTCTCCGGGCAAATGCATGAATGCAAGTTCCATGGTTTCGAATGTTACCATCAAGGTGGGCGACTATAGATTTCAGTCTTCTCCAATTGTTCTTGGTGACTCGGATATTGATCTTATTCTCGGGATGGACTGGCTTTCTAAGCACAAGGCTCAACTTGATTGTGCTGCCAGGGAAATTCAATTGACACACTCGTCTGAGGATGTGATTATTTTTGCCGCTCGTGATGAAACCATTCGGTTCTTCTCTCTCAATGAGAAGGGCGAATTGAATGCCATCTCTCAAATTCCAGTCGTTTGCGAGTATCAAGATGTCTTTCCAGAAGAGCTTCCGGGTATGCCTCCGCACCGGCCAGTTGAGTTCGTTATCGAACTAGAGCCTGGCACTGAACCCGTTTGCAAGCGTCCATACAAGCTTGGACCCAACGAGCTGAAGGAATTGAAGAAACAGCTCGATGAACAAGAGCGTCTGGGTTTGATCAGACCGAGTTCTTCTCCATGGGGTTGTGGTGTTCTTTTTGTCAAGAAGAAGGATGGCAGGGACCGACTTTGTGTCGACTACCGTCCATTGAACAAGAAGACAATCAAGAACAAGTATCCACATCCCAACATCAATGAGCTATTTGAGCAACTCAAAGGGGCTAAAGTATTCTCAAAGCTTGATCTTCGTATGGGTTATCATCAGATTCGCATTCGTGAAGAAGATATTCCCAAGACAGCATTCAGAACAAGCTTTGGTTCTTATGAATATACTGTCGTGTCTTTCGGCCTTGTCAATGCTCCTCCAGTGTTCTCTCGGATGATGAATTTCATCTTCAACCCCTATACCAATGAATTCGTCCTGGTGTATCTCGATGACATCTTGGTCTTCTCCAAGAATAAGCAGGATCATGCCAAACATTTGCGATTGGTGCTCGACAAGCTCAGAGAGTATCAATTCTATGCGAAGTTCTCTAAATGTGAGTTTTGGCTCGATGAAGTTCTTTTCCTTGGTAACATCATCTCTGCCAAGGGCATCGCTGTTAACCCCGAGAAGGTGTCCGCAGTTGTGAATTGGGAACCTCCTCAAAATGTCAAGCAGCTCCGCAGTTTTCTTGGTCTTGCAAGCTATTGCCGAAGATTCGTTGAGAATTTCTCCAAGATTGCAAAGCCTCTTTGAAACCTCCTTCAGAAGCATGGGAAGTATGTCTGGTCTCTTGAGTGTGACGTTGCTTTCAACACTCTCAAAGAGAAACTAGTCACCGCTCCTGTCTTGACTCCTCCTGATGAATCCAAGCCGTTTGAAGTTTTCTGTGATGCTTCTCTCCAAGGTCTCGGTGCTGTGTTAATGCAAGAGAAGGAAGTTGTGGCCTATACCTCTCGTCAGTTGAAGCCCAACGAGAAGAACTACCCCACTCACAATCTTGAGTTGGCGGCAGTTGTCCATGCATTGATTACGTGGAGACATCTCTTGTTGGGAAGACAAGTGGACATTTTCACTGATCACAAGAGTCTCAAGTATATCTTCACTCAGCCCAACCTCAACCTCAGGCAGACTCGATGGGTCGAAATGATTCAAGAGTACAATCCGAGTATTGAATATACTCCAGGCAAGGCCAATGTCATTGCAGATGCCTTAAGCAGGAAGGCTTATTGCAACAGCTTAATTCTCAAGCCTTTCCAACCGGATCTTTGTGAAGCTTTCCGCAAGCTGAATCTCCAAGTTGTTCCTCAAGGCGTTCTTGCCAACCTCATAGTCTCTCCTACTTTGGAAGATCAAATTCGTGAGGCACAACTCCTTGATGCCATGGTGAAGAAGGTGAAACGTGGTATCGACAAGGGTCTTTCCAAATACAAGTGCTATCGCATTGATGACAGAGACACTTTGTTCTTCGAGGACCGGATTGTGGTTCCGAAAGGTGATCTAAGGAAAGTCATTATGAATGAGGCGCACAATTCTCTTCTGTCCATTCATCCTGGAAGTACGAAGATGTACCATGACCTCAAGCAGTCGTATTGGTGGACTCGAATGAAGCGAGAAATTGCTCAGTTCGTGAATGAATGTGATGTCTGCCGAAGAGTGAAAGCAGAACACCAACGACCAGCTGGTCTCCTTCAACCTCTTGCTATCCCAGAGTGGAAGTTTGATCATATTGAAATGGACTTCGTGACTGGATTTCCCAAGTCCAAGCGCGGAAATGATGCTATCTTCGTTGTCATTGACAAGCTTTCTAAAGTGGCTCATTTCCTTCCAATCAAAGAATCCATCACAGCAGCTCAGCTGGCAGAGCTTTACACCTCCAGAATTGTCTCCTTGCACGGCATTCCACAATTGATATCTTCTGATCATGGAAGCATCTTCACCTCTAAGTTCTGGGACTCCTTCCAGAAGGCCATGGGCACTAACATTCGCTTCAGCACAGCTTTCCATCCTCAAACTAGTGGCCAAGTCGAGCGAGTCAATCAAATTCTTGAAGATATGCTCAGGGCTTGTGTCATTTCCTTTGGCATGAAATGGGAAGATTGTCTTCCATATACTGAATTCTCCTACAACAACAGCTTCCAAGCGAGTTCGGGCAAGGCCCCATTCGAGATTCTCTATGGCAGAAAGTGCCGTACTCCTCTCAATTGGTCAGAGACTGGTGAACGCCAACTTCTTGGCAATGACTTAATCACTGAAGCTGAAGAAATGTGTAAAGTCATCCGTGATAATCTCAAAGCCGCGCAATCGCGCCAGAAGAGCTACTATGATAGTAAGCATCGTGATTTGGCTTTCGAGATCGAAGACCATGTCTACCTCCGCGTCTCTCCAATGAAAAGCACTCGTCGCTTCGGTATCAAAGGGAAGCTTGCCCCTAGATACGTGGGTCCTTTCAAGATCATTGGCAAAAGAGGTGACCTCGCCTATCAACTTGAGCTTCCTTCCAACTTCGCGAACGTGCACGATGTGTTCCACGTGTGACAGCTCCGCAAGTGCTTCAAGACGCCTGAGCGCACCATCAACTTCGAAGAGATTGACCTCCAAGAAGATTTGTCTTATCATGAGCACCCCGTTGCTATTCTTGAAGAAGCTGAGCGCAAGACTCGCAAAAAGTCAATCAAATTCCTGAAAGTGAAGTGGTCGCACCATTCCGACCAGGAAGCCACCTGGGAACGCGAGGACCATCTCCGTTCCGAATATCCGGAGTTCTTTCAGTCCTAGATCTCGGGACGAGATCCTCTCGTAGTGGTGGAGTGTTGTAACACCCTGCATGTAACTTGCCATATTTGTAACTCCGACTCATGCCATTTCCGGCTATGTGTTATGATTTTCCCTCCGTTGTCGGGTTTTGTCTTTCGTTTTGTATTTTGTCATGTCATGCATTTCATATCATGTCATCATGCGCATTGCATTTGCATACGTGTTCGTCTCATGCATCCGAGCATTTTCCCCGTTGTCCGTTTTGCAATCCGGCGCTCCTATCTCCTCCGGTGCATCCCTCTTGTTTTCTTTCGTGTGCGGGTGTCAAACTTTCTCTGAATGGACCGAGGCTTGTCAAGTGGCCTTATTACACCACCCGGAGACCACCGGTCAAGTTTCGTTTCATTTGGAGGTCGTTTGGTACTCCAACGGTTAACCGGGCATCCGCAAAGTCCATTTGAGTGTCCAGCAAAAACCCCCTCAAAAACCAGCCCAAAACCCACCAAACACTCTTCCATGTCCTAGGTCGTTCGATCACAATCGTGTGGGCGAAAACCGCACCTCATTTGGAGCCTCCTAGCTCCCTCTACCTATAAATATGTGGGCATCCCGAAATACTTTCGCAGTCTCCGGAACCCTAAATCCTCTCTCCGCGGGCGGACGCGTCCCGCGCCCGCCGGACAACCGCGCCGCCCACCGCAACGACTCCCGAGCCGCCACGTGGC
>NC_057805.1:147117481-147121389 GCF_018294505.1 Triticum aestivum
GCCGCCGTCCTCCGCGACTCCCCTCACCGGAGCCGCGGCCCCGCCGCCCTTCGGCCTCGCCTCCTCCTCCGCCTCGCCGTCGCTTCCTCCTCCCCTCTGGCAAGCTCCGGCGAGAGCTCCGGCCGCCGTGCCCCGAACCCTAGCGAGCTCCATCCTCAGATCCGATCGGTATAGCCCCGTTGACTTTCCCCCCGAGCCCCCTCTATTTTTTCTAAGTCCTGCAATTCTCTCAGCATGTGCACTTATTCGTGATGCCATAACTCCTTGCATGTAGCTCCGATTCGCGCGTGTAATATGTCAAATTGTTCGTCCTGTGATGATCTTCATTTTGTTCAATTGCACCATGTTCATTAGAGGTCATCTTGATGCCCAAATCTCTGTTGGAAGAGGGCTAGTTGCTGTTATCTGCTGGTTCTTTTCAGAACTTGGAGATTTGTCATTTTTGTGTCTTTAAGTCTGTGCATCTTATGGGCATGAGCTCTACAAGTGTTTTGAAGTATGCCATGCCATATTTCCAGTGGTGTATGCCATGTATTTTTGTGATCTCTTTAGTGACTAGCACAAGCATGCAAACTAGGCCCCGTAATGTTTCTGATTTCAGGGACTTGGTGATTTCTCTAAGTCTTTGTCTGCTGTTATTTTGTTGCCATGTAAACTTGATGATACAGAGAGATCCATGCATATTTTGGAGATTTTCAGTAAGGATGTTTTGTTTGCAATTATGGAGTGCCATAGAATGACTCAATCTTGCTCTACTTTTGCTATAAAATATTTCTGGCAGATTCTTAACATGATATGCAATTTTGCCAAGCTTATTGTAGTTGATCCATACGTGCTATGCTTTTTATCTTGCCATGGATAGCTTCATAAACATGCCATCTTGCTGTAGGGATGCTTGGTTTGTCATGCATTGCTCCGTAGTGAGTGCATCAAGCTCACAAAGAGGCCTACATATTATTATTTCTGCCATGCTCTGTTTTCTGCTAAGTCTGAAACCCGATAAAGAAACTTGCTATGTTTACATGCTTGCCATCATATCTTCTGGACCTTTTTGGCTCATGGTCAGTAAGGGACTTTTGTCACGTGCATTTAGTTGGACACTTCCATGCCTTGTTTTGCTATGTTAAGTTCCTGTAGCATGTTGATTTCGTGCTCTGAACATTGCTACCTGATGCTGTTTTCCGCCATGTCCAGTTTTTCACCAAGTCTGTGATCCTGTTATCTTTTGCATTTTTGCCATGCTTGTTTGAGCTTGATATGTTGTGAACTAGCCATAGCTCAGTGTCCATCTTTTGTCAAGCATCTCCTGTAGATTACTTCCATGTGCTTTGTTGCTATGTTGGGGTGCTGTAGCATTGTTACTTGTTGCATTTTAAGTGCTATCATGCTGTTAATCGCAGATTTGTGTCATTCTTGTTTTGCTTGCCATTTGCGAACCGTGCATCCGTTTCCGGTGATCCTTATATCGATTTCGACCGAAATCATCTCATCTTTCCAGTGGCATGCTTGGTTTGCCAAGTTGCTGCCATGTTCATGATTTTCCTTCCGGAGCACGCATATGCATCGCATATCATATCTCGCATATCATACATGTTTTGCATCATGTTGCTTGTGCATTTCTCGTGGTTGATTGTGGTTCCGTTTATTTGTGTTATTGTCTTGGGTAGAGCCGGGAGACGAGTTCATGAACGAGGAACCTGTTGAGTACGCTTACGAGGATCAAGATTTCGACAACTCTGAGAATCTTGCAGGCAAGATGACCACCCATCGAAATCACTTCTATCTTTGCTATGCTAGTTGTTCACTCTATTGCCATGCTCCGCTACCTATCACTTGCTATATCATGTCTCCCATTTTTCCATGTCAGCCTCTAACCATCCTTCCTAGCAAACCGTTGTTTGGCTAAGTTCCCGCTTTTGCTCAGCCCTTCTTATAACGTTGCTAGTTGCAGGTGAAGTTGGAGTTTGTTCCATGTCGGAACATGGATATGTTGGGATATCACAATATATCTATTATTTAATTAATGCATCTATATATTTGGTAAAGGGTGGAAGGCTCGGCGTTATGTCTGGTGTTTTGTTCCACTCTTGCCGCCCTAGCTACTGTTATACCGGGATTATGTTCCTTGAGTTTGCGTTCCTTACGCGGTCGGGTGATTTATGGGACCCCCTTGACAGTTCGCCTTGAATAAAACTCCTCCAGCAAGGCCCAACCTTGGTTTTACCATTTGCGACCTATACCTTTTTCCCCCGGGTTTTCTAGAGCCCGAGGGTCATCTTTATTTTAAACCCCCGGGCCAGTGCTCCTCTGAGTATTGGTCCAAACTGTCAGTCGCCGGTGGCCACCAGGGGCAACTCTGGTCTGACCTATCGGAAGCTTGGACAATCCGGTGTGCCCTGAGAACGAGATATGTGCAGCTCCTATCGGGATTTGTCGGCACATTCGGGCGGCTTTGCTAGTTTTGTTTTACCATTGTCGAGATGTCTTGTAAACCGGGATTCCGAGACTGATCGGTTCTTTCCGGGAGAAGGTTTATCCTTCGTTGACCGTGAGAGCTTATGATGGGCTAAGTTGGGACACCCCTGCAGGGTATTATCTTTCGAAAGCCGTGCCCGCGGTTATGAGGCAGATGTGAATTTGTTAATGTCCGGTTGTAGATAACTTGTCAGTTGACCCAATTAAAATACATCAACTGCGTGTGTAGCCGTGATGGTCTCTTCTCGGTAGAGTCCGGGAAGTGAACACGGTCTGTGTTATGCATGACGTAAGTAGGTGTTCAGGATCAGTTCTTGGTCAATACTAGATGACGTCCGTTCCGTTGCTTCTCTTCTCGCTCTCATATGCGCAAGTTAGCCACCATATATGCTTTTGCCGCTGCAGCTCCACCTCATTACACCATCCTTTCCTATGAGCTTAAATAGTCTTGATCTCGTGGGTGTGAGATTGCTGAGTCCCCGTGACTCACAGATTCTACCAAAACAGTTGCAGGTGCCGACGATGCCAGTGCCGATGATGGGGTCGATCTCAAGTGGGAGTTCGACGAGGAATGTGGTCGTTATTATGTGTCTTTTCCTGATGATCAGTAGTGGAGCCTAGTTGGGACAATCGGGGATCTAGCATTTGGGGTTGTCTTATTTTCATCTGGATTTTGGCCATAGCCGGTCTATATGATTGTATTTTGGATGATGCATGATTATATTATGTATTGTGTGAAGTGGCGATTGTAAGCCAACTCCTTATCCCATTCTTGTTCATTACATGGGATTGTGTGAAGATGACCCTTCTTGCGACAAAACCACTATGCGGTTATGTCTCTAAGTCGTGCCTCGAGACGTGGGAGATATAGCCGCATCGTGGGCGTTACACACACGTTTCACTGTTTGAGTTTGAAACTATTATTCTAAAAAACAGTAATTATTTAGTAACACTAATATTTCTTAAATAAGTTTGACCACTATTTAACCATAGTTTGACCACGGTTTGACCATAGTTTGACCAGATTTGACCAAAATTCAAAAAATTGAAATAATTATTTAGTAACACTAATATTCTTGAATAATTATGTTGTAACATTAATACTTCTTGAATATGTAGTTTGACCATAGTTTGACCAGATTTAACCAAAAAACTGAAATTTGAGCATATCTTTTTCCCTTTTGGAATATGAGGATTCTAAAAAATTGCTAACAGGCCGTAGGCAGTCAAAATCGGATGCGGATTTTCGTGCTGAATTTTTTGATATATTATACGTTTTTTTTTCTGACATCGTATGCAAAAGTTATAGTTTTACATTTTCCCTACACTTTTTGCAGAACATGTCCAAATTGAAGTTTTCAAATTTTCCTAACTAGTAGATGTAGTAATATAACTACCTCTCGAAGGATTTTATTTTTTGAAGTTTTTTGATT
>NC_057805.1:147121716-147253735 GCF_018294505.1 Triticum aestivum
CCGGGACTATAGGTCAGAACCCTTTATTCCCGGTTCATGGCATGAACCGGTACTAAAGGTTAGCCCTTTAGTATCGGTTTGTGCCACGAACCGATACTAAAGGTGATCGTGTGGCCCTGGCCTTACGCCAGCCTGCCACCACCCCTTTAGTACCGGTTCGTGGCACTAACCGGTAATAAAGGTTCAACACGAACCGGCATTAATGCATAGCCGTTCGAACCGGCACTAACGGTACCGTTAGTACCGGGCCAAAATCAAACCGGGACTAATGTGTCTCACATTAGGTCCTTTTTCTACTAGTGCTTGCTGCCCTTTCGATGATGTGTGAGTAGTTTACCACAGACCTATGGGTCCATGGCCAGTAGCTATATGGCTTCTTCTCTCTCTTTGATCTTTAATACAATGTTTCCTCGATGTTCTTGGAGATCTATTTGATGTAATCTTCTTTTGCGGTGTGTTTGTTGGGATATGTTGAATTGTGGGTTTACGATCAGATTATCTATGAGTATTATTGGAGTCTTTTCTAAACTCTTTTATGCATGATTATTATAGCTTTGTATTTCTCTCTGATTTATTTGTTTGGTTTGGCCAACTAGATTGATTTATCTTGCAATGGGAGAGGTGCTTTGTAATGGGTTTAATCTTGCGGTGGTCTATATCCCAGTGACAGAAAGGGACAAGACACATATTTGTATTGTTGCCATTAAAGATAAAACGATGAGGTCTATTTATATTGTTTGAGTTTACTTTGTCTACAACATGTCATCTTGCTTAAGGCGTTACTCGTTCTTTATGAACTTAAGATGCATTCTGTATAGCGGTCGATGTGTGCAACAATAGTAGTAGATGTAGGCAGGAGTCGGTCTACTTGTCCCGGACGTGATGCCTATATACATGATCATTTCCTTGGATATCGTAATATCTATGCACTTTTCTATCAATTGTTCAAAAGTAATTTCTTTACCCACCGTATGCTTTTTGTTCGAGAGAGAAGACTCTAGTGAAAACTATGGTCCCCGGGTCTATCTTTATCATATATTAAAACCCAAAAATACTTTGCTGCAATTAATTTACCGTTATTTATTTTGTGTTTTTGTTTATCTATCTACCATCTTCAGACATGATCCTTGCAATTAATCACCGAGGGGATTGACAATCCCCTTGATCGCGTTGGGTGCAAGTATTTGTTCTTTCGTGTGTAGGTGCTGTTCACGAGGTCTTGCGTGGTTCTCCTACTAGATTCATAACCTTGGTTCTTAACTGAGGGAAATACTTATCCCTATTGTACTACAACATCCTCTCCTCTTCGAGGAAATCCCAATGCAACTCACAAGTAGCAGGAATAATTTTTGGCACCGTTGCCGGGGAAGACATCACCAAAACCTACCAACCACCATTGCGTAAACGTTCATCTCCTTGCATTTACTTTCATTTGCCATTTGCCTCTTGTTGGGGATATAACCCCATGGCGTGACCCGCTCAGGAAGGGCCGGGTTACACAGTTGGCAACTTATAGCAAGGGGCCCAAGAAGGCCCAAGAAGACAAGATGTGAAGGCGGCGGTTCATAAACAGGCTTATTGGAGGCCCAAGACTCAGAGGCGACTCAAGTCCCGAAGGTGTGAGCCGCCCGATGATGACTTGCTTTGTAAGACAAGGGAATTAGAACCAGAGTCGGTTACGTTGTGTGACCTGACATGGACTCTTGTAAACTGCCGGACCTCGACCTGTGTATATAAAGGCAAGACCCGGCAGCGGGTTAACTCAAGAAACAACCAATCGATAACTAGGTCAAGCGTGTTCGCTCCCTTGTAATCGAAACTCAAGCAATACAACTAGAAGCAAGAAGTAGGCTTTTACCTCATCACGAGGGGCCGAACCTTGGTAAACCCTTTGTGTCCTTTGTCCCATTCAACCCCTTTGAGCTAACCTATGTTGCGATGGCTCCACACCTAAGTCCTTTCACTAGGGCATCTACCGTGACAAAACCATGACAGTTGGTGCCTACCGTGGGGCCAGAGCATGGTGGTTTCAAGTTCTTGAAGGGAAACTTTTCAGGGATCGAAGGATACGCCGTGGGATGGATGACTAAGAGCCGCCGCAGCAAGATCTACATTGACGATGCTGGTTGTGGTCCCGAGACCGACTCAATCGAGTACGGGTACCGGGTCCCCTTTGGCGGAATTCACGTCTTCATTGGCAAGATCGGCAAGTCAGAGCCTGAGCCGGACACCTACATGGGCATCACCGAGACACCTGAGCGTGCGCGACCCGCTAGGGTTCAACTCGGCCGGAAGCATGCCTTTGTTGGCTTTGTTCATGGGACGGATCTTGAGGAAGGATCTGTGTCTGGTGGAGAGACGAGTATCTATTCAGGTTATGAGTCCTCAACCGGAGAAACCGAGTCAATCTATCAACTTCAGGATGGCGGGCTTGGGGGCTATTCCGATGGTGACAGTATTATGGACCCATATGAGCCGCCGAGCAGGGCTGCTATTTTCATAGCTGGCATGCAACCAATACTAAATTCATCAACTGTCGCGGCCATGACGTCCGGCTCAACTACTACTGCGATGGCCGGGGCGAGCGGCTCTACGCGGCCGCCAACTCAAGTCTTATCTGACCTCTTGGGTGCCTTGGTGACTCTGTTAGCTGCAGAGGTAACTCTGATGAATCAAATGCAGCATAATGCAGAGGTTGCAAAGCTGCGGGATGAGGTGGCTAAGGCCTGAGAGGATCTTGACGCGGAGACCGCCAGGATGACAACAGAACGGGCTTCATTGGTGTGACACCCTGGTTTTTGCCCTCTTTCTTTTTTTGGATTTATTTGCATTTTTTATTTGAATTTGAGTTTTGAATCAACTCGGTTGGACTTAATCACTTGGACATTTCTTTGGATTTCACACAAGTGACTCACCTAATGAAAAATATTCATTTTCCCTCTGAAATAGTAGTTCAGTCACTATTGCAGGTTGCTGCTAATGCGACACTACGATCAGAGACCCTTTCACGAAACTGTGTGCGATGCATTAATCACAAACGGGGATGTAAAAAACCATCAAAAAAGGTGCAAAACGTTTGCAATGGAGGATGGATCAAAAATGGTTCAGATTTTAGTTGCATGTGCGATCGAGGGCATACGGTTCAGTCCAATGAACTGCTAGCAATGAGGCGGAACAAAAGAAACGGGTAGCCTGATGAAGGCGTGTGCGATATAGAGCATACGGTTCACTCGAATGAACTGTTTGTGATTAGCAACACGAAAGAAATGGGCAGCCAGCTGAAGGTGTGTGCGATATACAGCATATGGTTCACTCGGATGAAATGTTTGTGATTAGGCAACACAAAAGAAACGGTCAGCCAGATCAAGGTGTTTGATTGAGGGCATACGCTTCAGAAGGATTAACTATTTGCGATTAGACAACAGAACAAAAACGGGTAAGCCAGATCAAAGTGTCTGCGATGGATGGCATACACTTCACATGAATGAACTGTTTGCCATTAGCCACAACAAACTGAGATAGTTAGATAGATCAGCGTGTGTGCGCTAGACGGGCACACCCATTTTAATCAAAAGAAGCGTGCGCGATGGTAATAATGAGCGTGCACGGTTGTTGGAATAAGACGTGTGCTGACATTGCCTATTGCGGTGCACCCTATGGTGAAAACTCCACGTACGCGGCCGAGAAGGCGTACGTGCCTGTTGGAAATATGCCCTAGAGGCAATAATAAATGGTTATTATTATATTTCTTTGTTCATGGTAATTGTCTATTATTCATGCTATAATTGTATTGTCCGGAAATCGTAATACATGTGTGAATAAATAGACCACAACGTGTCCCTAGTAAGCCTCTAGTTGACTAGCTCGTTGATCAACAGATAGTCATGGTTTCCTGACTATGGACATTGGATGTCATTGATAACGGGATCACATCATTAGGAGAATGATGTGATGGACAAGACCCAATCCTAAGCATAGCATAAAAGATCGTGTAGTTTCGTTTGCTAGAGCTTTTCTAATGTCAAGTATCTTTTCCTTAGACCATGAGATCGTGCAACTCCCGGATACCGTAGGAGTGCTTTGGGTGTGCCAAACGTCACAACGTAACTGGGTGACTATAAAGGTGCACTACGGGTATCTCCGAAAGTGTCTGTTGGGTTGGCACGGATCGAGACTGGGATTTGTCGCTCCGTGTGACGGAGAGGTATCTCTGGGCCCACTCGGTAATGCATCATCATAATGAGCTCAATGTGACTAAAGGCGTTAGTCACGGGATCATGCATTGCGGTACGAGTAAAGAGACTTGCCGGTAACGAGATTGAACAAGGTATTGGGATACCGACGATCGAATCTCGGGCAAGTAACATACCGATTGACAAAGGGAATTGCATACGGATTGATTGAATCCTCGACACCGTGGTTCATCCGATGAGATCATCGTGGAACATGTGGGAGCCAACATGGGTATCCAGATCCCGCTATTGGTTATTGACCGGAGAGGCGTCTCGGTCATGTCTGCATGTCTCCCGAACCCGTAGGGTCTACACACTTAAGGTTCGGTGACGCTAGGGTTGTAGAGATATATGTATGCGGAAACCCGAAAGTTGTTCGAAGTCCCGGATGAGATCCGGACGTTACGAGAGGTTCTGGAATGGTCCGGAGGTGAAGAATTATATATAGGAAGTCAAGTTTCGGCCATCGGGAAAGTTTCGGGGGTTACCGGTATTGTACCGGGACCACCGGAAGGGTCCCGGGGGTCCACCGGGTGGGGCCACCTATCCCGGAGGGCCCCGTGGGCTGAAAGTGGAAGGGAACCAGCCCTTAGTGGGCTGGGGTGCCCCCCTTGGGCCTCCCCCCATGCGCCTAGGGTTGGGAACCCTAAGGGGGGGAGCTTCCCGCTTGCCTTGGGGGGCAAGGCACCCCTTCCCCCCCTTTGGCCGCCGCCCCCCCTTGGAGATCCCATCTCCCTGGGCCGGCGCCCCCCCAGGGGGCCTATATAAAGGGGGGGGGGGAGGGAGGGCAGCAACCTACAGCCTTGGGCGCCTACCTCCTCCCCTGCAACACCTCTCTCTCTCTCTCTCTCTCGCAGAAGCTTGGCAAAGCCCTGCCGAGACCCGCTACATCCACCACCACGCCGTCGTGCTGCTGGATCTCCATCAACCTCTCCTTCCCCCTTGCTGGATCAAGAAGGAGGAGACGTCGCTGCACCGTACGTGTGTTGAACGCGGAGGTGCCGTCCGTTCGGCACTCGGTCATCGGTGATTTGGATCACGACGAGTACGACTCCGTCATCCACGTTCATTGGAACGCTTCCGCTCGCGATCTACAAGGGTATGTAGATGCACTCCTTTCCCCTCGTTGCTAGTAGACTCCATAGATGCATCTTGGTGAGCGTAGAAAATTTTTAAATTATGCTACGATTCCCAACAGTGGCATCATGAGCCAGGCCTATGCGTAGTTACTATGCACGAGTAGAACACAAAGCAGTTGTGGGCGTTGAGTTTGCCAATTCTTCTTGCCGCTACTAGTCGTTTCTTGTTTCGGCGGCATTGTAGGATGAAGCGGCCCGGACCGACCTTACACGTACGCTTACGTGAGACAGGTTCCACCGACTGACATGCACTAGTTGCATAAGGTGGCTAGCGGGTGTCTGTCTCTCCTACTTTAGTCGGAACGGATTCGATGAAAAGGGTCCTTATGAAGGGTAAATAGAAATTGGCAAATCACGTTGTGGTCATACGTAGGTAAGAAAACGTTCTTGCTAGAAACCTACAAACCACGTAAAAACTTGCAACAACAATTAGAGGACGTCTAACTTGTTTTTGCAGCAAGTGCTATGTGATGTGATATGGCCAGAAGATGTGATGAATGATATATGTGATGTATGAGATTGATCATATTCTTGTAATAGGAATCACGACTTGCATGTCGATGAGTATGACAACCGGCAGGAGCCATAGGAGTTGTCTTTATTATTTTGCATGACCTGCGTGTCATTGAATAACGCCATGTAAATTACTTTACTTTGTTGCTAAACGCGTTAGCCATAGAAGTAGAAGTAATCGTTGGCGTGACGACTTCATGAAGACACAATGATGGAGATCATGGTGTCATGCCGGTGACGAAGATGATCATGGTGCCCCGAAGATGGAGATCAAAGGAGCATAATGATATTGGCCATATCATGTCACTATTTGATTGCATGTGATGTTTATCATGTTTTTGCATCTTATTTGCTTAGAACGACGGTAGTAAGTAAGATGATCCCTTATAATAATTTCAAGAAAGTGTTCACCCTAACTGTGCACCGTTGCGAAGGTTCGTTGTTTCGAAGCACCACGTGATGATCGGGTGTGATAGATTCTAACGTTCGAATACAACGGGTGTTGATGAGCCTAGCATGTACAGACATGGCCTCGGAACACACGCAATACACTTAGGTTGACTTGACGAGCCTAGCATGTACAGACATGGCCTCGGAACACGGAGGACCGAAAGGTCGAGCATGAGTCGTATAGAAGATACGATCAACATGGAGATGTTCACCGATCTTGACTAGTCCGTCTCACGTGATGATCGGACACGGCCTAGTTAAACTCGGATCATGTTTCACTTAGATGACGAGAGGGATGTCTATCTGAGTGGGTGTTCATTAAATAATTTGATTAGATGAACTTAATTATCATGAACTTAGTCTAAAATCTTTACACTATGTCTTGTAGATCTAATGGCGAACGTTGTCCTCAATTTCAACGCGTTCCTAGAGAAAACCAAGCTGAAAGATGATGGCAGCAACTATACGGACTGGGTCCGGAACCTGAGGATCATCCTCATAGTAGCCAAGAAAGATTATGTCTTAGAAGCACCGCTAGGTGAAGCACCAATCCCAGAGAACCAAGACGTTATGAACGCTTGGCAATCACGTGCTGATGATTACTCCCTCGTTCAGTGCGGCATGCTTTACAGCTTAGAACCGGGTCTCCAAAAGCGTTTTGAGAAACATGGAGCATACGAGATGTTCGAGGAGCTGAAACTGGTTTCTCAAGCTCATGCCCGGGTCGAGAGATATGATGTCTCCGACAAGTTCTTCAGCTGTAAAATGGAGGAGAACAGTTCTGTTAGTGAGCACATACTCAGAATGTCTAGGTTGCATAACCGCTTGTCTCAGCTGGGAGTCAATCTCCCGGATGACGCGGTCATTGACAGAATCCTCCAGTCGCTTCCACCAAGCTACAAGAGCTTTGTGATGAACTTCAATATGCAGGGGATGGAAAAGACCATTCCTGAGGTATATTCAATGCTGAAATCAGCTGAGGTAGAGATCAGAAAAGAACATCAAGTGTTGATGGTGAATAAAACCACTAAGTTCAAGAAGGGCAAGGGTAGGAAGAACTTCAAGAAGGACGGCAAGGGAGTTGCCGTACCCGGT
The DNA here is from genome assembly GCF_018294505.1 of Triticum aestivum. Classification (NCBI taxonomy): domain Eukaryota; kingdom Viridiplantae; phylum Streptophyta; class Magnoliopsida; order Poales; family Poaceae; genus Triticum; species Triticum aestivum. The sequence continues at coordinate 147,129,146 of NC_057805.1, forward strand.
AAACCAGTTACCGGGAAGAAGTCAAAGAATGGACCCAAGCCCGAGACTGAGTGCTTTTATTGCAAGGGAAGTGGTCACTGGAAGCGGAACTGCCCCAAATACTTAGCGGACAAGAAGAAGGCCGGCAACACCAAAGGTATATGTGATATACATGTAATTGATGTGTACCTTACCAGTACTCGTAGTAGCTCCTGGGTATTTGATACCGGTGCGGTTGCTCATATTTGTAACTCAAAACAGGAACTACGGAATAAACGGAGACTGGCAAAGGACGAGGTGACGATGCGCGTCGGGAATGGTTCCAAGGTCGATGTGATCGCCGTCGGCACGCTACCTCTGCATTTACCCACGGGATTAGTTTTAAACCTCAATAATTGATTAGTGCCAGCTTTGAGCATGAACATTGTATCTGGATCTCGTTTAATTCGAGATGGCTACTCATTTAAATCCGAGAATAATGGTTGTTCTGTTTATTTGAGAGATATGTTTTATGGTCATGCCCCGCTGGTCAATGGTTTATTTTTGATGAATCTCGAACGTGATGTTACACATATTCATAGTGTGAATACCAAAAGATGTAAAGTTGATAACGATAGTCCCACATACTTGTGGCACTGCCGCCTTGGTCACATTGGTGTCAAGCGCATGAAGAAGCTCCATGCAGATGGACTTTTGGAGTCTCTTGATTACGAATCATTTGACACGTGCGAACCATGCCTCATGGGTAAGATGACCAAGACTCCGTTCTCCGGAACAATGGAAGCGAGCAACCAACTTATTGGAAATCATACATACCGATGTGTGCGGTCCAATGAGTGTTGAGGCTCGCGGAGGATATCGTTATGTTCTCACTCTCACTGATGATTTAAGTAGATATGGGTATGTCTACCTAATGAAACACAAGTCTGAAACCTTTGAAAAGTTCAAGGAATTTCAGAGTGAAGTCGAGAATCAACGTGACAGGAAAATAAAATTCTTACGATCAGATCGTGGTGGAGAATATTTAAGTCACGAATTTGGTACACACTTACGGAAATGTGGAATAGTTTCACAACTCACGCCGCCTGGAACACCTCAGAGAAACGGTGTGTCCGAACGTCGTAATCGCACTCTATTGGATATGGTGCGATCTATGATGTCTCTTACCGATTTACCGCTCTCATTTTGGGGCTATGCTTTAGAGACTGCCGCATTCACTTTAAATAGGGCTCCGTCGAAATCCGTTGAGACGACACCGTATGAATTATGGTTTGGGAAGAAACCTAAGCTGTCGTTTCTAAAAGTTTGGGGATGCGATGCTTATGTCAAGAAACTTCAACTTGAAAAGCTCGAACCCAAGTCGGAAAATGCGTCTTCATAGGATACCCTAAGGAAACCATTGGGTATACCTTCTACCTCAGATCCGAAGGCAAGATCTTCGTTGCCAAGAACGGGTCCTTTCTGGAGAAGGAGTTTCTCTCGAAAGAATTGAGTGGGAGGAAAGTGGAACTTGATGAGGTGATAGTCACCCCTGCCGAACCGGAAAGTAGCGCAGCGCGGGAAAATGTTCCTGTGGTGCCTACACCGACTGGGGAGGAAGTTAATGATGATGATCATGAAGCTTCGGATCAAGTTACTGAACTTCGTAGGTCCACAAGGACACGTTCCACACCAGAGTGGTACGGCAACCCTGTCCTGGAAATCATGTTGTTAGACAACGGTGAACCTTCGAACTATGAAGAAGCGATGGCGGGCCCGGATTCCGACAAATGGCTAGAAGGCATGAAATCCGAGATAGAATCCATGTATGAAAACAAAGTATGGACTTTGACAGACTTGCCCGATGAGCGGCGAGCCATAGAAAACAAATGGATCTTTAAGAAGAAGACGGACGCAGATGGTAATGTGACCATCTACAAAGCTCGACTTGTCGCTAAGGGTTATCGACAAGTTCAAGGGGTTGACTACGATGAGACTTTCTCACCCGTAGCGAAGCTGAAGTCCGTCCGAATCATGTTAGCAATTGCCGCATACTATGATTATGAGATATGGCAGATGGACGTCAAAACGGCATTCCTTAACGGCTTCCTTAAGGAAGAGTTGTATATGATGCAGCCGGAAGGTTTTGTCGATCCTAAGAATGCTAACAAAGTATGCAAGCTCCAACGCTCAATCTATGGGCTGGTGCAAGCATCTCGGAGTTGGAACATTCGCTTTGATGAGATGATCAAAGCGTTTGGGTTCACACAGACTTATGGAGAAGCCTGTGTTTACAAGAAAGTGAGTGGGAGCTCTGTAGCATTTCTCTTATTATATGTGGATGACATATTATTGATGGGAAATGATATAGAATTCTTGGAAAGTATAAAGGCCTATTTGAATAAGTGTTTTTCAATGAAGGACCTTGGATAAGCTACTTATATATTACGCATCAAGATCTATAGAGATAGATCGAGATGCCTCATTGGTCTTTCACAGAGTACATACCTTGACAAGATATTGAAGAAGTTCAATATGGATCAGTCTAAGAAGGGGTTCTTGCCTGTATTGCAAGGTGTGCAATTGAGCACGGCTCAATGTCCGACCACGGCAGAAGATATAGAAAAGATGAGTGTCATCCCCTATGCCTCGGCCATAGGGTCTATTATGTATGCCATGCTGTGTACCAGACCTGATGTAAACCTTGCCGTAAGTTTGGTAGGAAGGTACCAAGGTAATCCCGGCATGGAACACTGGACAGCGGTCAAGAATATCCTGAAGTACCTGAAGAGGACTAAGGATATGTTTCTCGTTTATGGAGGTGACGAAGAGCTCATCGTAAAGGGTTACGTCGACGCTAGCTTCGACACAGATCTGGATGACTCGAAGTCACAAACCGGATACATGTATATTTTGAATGGAGGAGCAGTAAGCTGGTGCAGTTGCAAGCAAAGCGTCGTGGCGGGATCTACATGTGAAGCGGAGTACATGGCAGCCTCGGAGGCAGCACAGGAAGCAGTCTGGATGAAGGCGTTCATTACCGACCTAGGGGTGATTCCCAATGCGTCGGGCCCGATGACTCTCTTCTGTGACAACACTGGAGCTATTGCCCTTGCGAAGGAGCCCAGGTTTCACAGGAAGACCAGGCATATCAAGCGTCGCTTCAACTCCATTCGTGAAAGTGTTCAAAATGGAGACATAGATATTTGTAAAGTACATACGGACCTGAATGTAGCAGATCCGTTGACTAAACCTCTCCCTAGGGCAAAACATGATCAACACCAGGATGCAATGGGTGTTCGATTCATCACAATGTAACTAGATTATTGACTCTAGTGCAAGTGGGAGACTGTTGGAAATATGCCCTAGAGGCAATAATAAATGGTTATTATTATATTTCTTTGTTTATGGTAATTGTCTATTATTCATGCTATAATTGTATTGTCCGGAAATCGTAATACATGTGTGAATAAATAGACCACAATGTGTCCCTAGTAAGCCTCTAGTTGACTAGCTCGTTGATCAACAGATAGTCATGGTTTCCTGACTATGGACATTGGATGTCATTGATAACGGGATCACATCATTAGGAGAATGATCTGATGGACAAGACCCAATCCTAAGCATAGCATAAAAGATCGTGTAGTTTCGTTTGCTAGAGCTTTTCCAATGTCAAGTATCTTTTCCTTAGACCATGAGTTCGTGCAAATCCCGGATACCGTAGGAGTGCTTTGGGTGTGCCAAACGTCACAACGTAACTTGGTGACTATAAAGGTGCACTACGGGTATCTCCGGAAGTGTCTGTTGGGTTGGCACGGATCGAGACTGGGATTTGTCACTCCGTGTGACGGAGAGGTATCTCTGGGCCCACTCGGTAATGCATCATCATAATGAGCTCAATGTGACTAAGGCGTTAGTCACGGGATCAGGCATTGCGGTATGAGTAAAGAGACTTGCCGGTAACGAGATTGAACAAGGTATTGGGATACCGACGATCGAATCTCGGGCAAGTAACATACCGATTGACAAAGGGAATTGCATACGGATTGATTGAATCCTCGACACCGTAGTTCATCCGATGAGATCATCGTGGAACATGTGGGAGCCAACATGGGTATCCAGATCCCGCTGTTGGTTATTGACCGGAGAGGCGTCTCGGTCATGTCTGCATGTCTCCCGAACCCGTAGGGTCTACACACTTAAGGTTCGGTGATGCTCGGGTTGTAGAGATATATGTATGCGGAAACCCGAAAGTTGTTCGGAGTCCCGGATGAGATCCCGGACATCACGAGAGGTTCCGGAATGGTCCGGAGGTGAAGAATTATATATAGGAAGTCAAGTTTCGGCCACCGGCAATGTTTCGGGGGTTCCCGGTATTGTACCGGGACCACCGGAAGGGTCCCGGGGGTCCACCGGGTGGGGCCAGCTATCCCGGAGGGCCCCGTGGGCTGAAAGTGGAAGGGAACCAGCCCTTAGTGGGCTGGGGCGCCCCCCTTGGGCCTCCCCCCATGCGCCTAGGGTAGGGAACCCTAAGGGGGAGCTTCCCCCTTGCCTTGGGGGGCAAGGCACCCCTTCCCCCCCTTTGGCCGCCGCCCCCCTGTAACACCCCGCATGTAACTTGCCATATTTGTAACTCCGACTCTTGCCATTTCCGGCTATGTGATATGTTATTCCCTCCGTTGTTGGGTTTTGTCTTTCGTTTTGTATTTTGTCATGTCATGCATTTTCATATCATGTCATCATGTGCATTGCATTCGCATACGTGTTCGTCTCATGCATCCGAGCATTTTCCCCGTTGTCCGTTTTCCAATCCGGCGCTCCTATCTCCTCCGGTGCACCCTTCTAATTTTCTTTCGTGTGCGTCTGTCAAACTTTCTCGGAATGGACCGAGGCTTGTCAAGTGGTCTTAATATACCACCCGGAGACTACCGGTCAAGTTTCGTTCCATTCGGAGGTCGTTTGGTACTCCAACGGTTAACCGGGCCTCCGCAAAGTCCATTTGAGTGTCCAGCAAAAACCCCCTCCAAAACCATCCCAAAACCCACCAAACTCTCTTCCATGCTCTAGGTCGTTCGATCACGATCGTGTGGGCGAAAACCGCACCTCATTTGGAGTCTCCTAGCTCCCTCTACCTATTTATATGTGGGCATCCCGAAAAACGAAACTGCAGACGAAACCCTAGCTTCTCCCTCCGCGCCGCGCCGGACGCGTCCGCTCCGGCCGGACAACGTCCCCGTGCCGCCTGGCCAACCGGAGCGCGCCACGTCACCCGCGCCGCCGCCGAGGCCCGCCGGCCCGTTCCCGGCCCCCGCGGCCCGCGCCCGCCTCCGCGCCTGCCCCCGCCGCCGCGTCGCCACGGCCGCCCGCCATCGCCGGTCTGCCCCGCCGCCGCCGCCGGCCGCCGACCGCGCCCGCCTCCGCCGCCCGCGGGCCCGCCGGCGCCGCCCTCCTCCGCCTCAGCCGCCGGTGCCCTGCCTCCGGCCGCCGCCCCGCCTCACCTCTCCTTCCTCTCCGCCGGCGAGCAGCGCCACTGGAGCTCCGGCCGGCCCGAGCTCCACGACCCCCGGCCAGATCTGGATCGCCGTGCCCGTAGGTTGACTTTCCCCCGAACCCCTTTTTTCTCCAAGTCCTGGAGATTCCTCAGCATGTGCCTCTGTTCCCGATGCGATAACTCTGTGCATCTAGCTCTGATTCGCGCGTGTAATATGTCAAATTATTCGCCTCGTCATGCTCTTCATTTTATTCAATTGCACCATGTTCATTAAAGGTCATCTTGATGCCCAAATCGTCGTTGGAAGAGGGCTAGTTGCTGTTAATCTCTGGTTCTTATCAGAACTTGGAGATTTGTCATTTTTGTATCATTTATTCTGTGCATCTTTTGAGCATGAGATCTACATGTGTTTTGAATTATGCCATGCCATATTTCCAGTGGTATAGTCCATGTATTTTTGTGATCTCTGTGGTGACTAGCACAAGCATGCAAAGTAGGCCCCGTAATATTTCTGATTTCAGGGACTTAGTGATTTCTCCAAGTCCTTGTCTGCTGTAATTTTGTTGCCATATAAACTTGATGCTACAGAGAGATCCATGCATATTTTGGAGATGTTCAGTAAGGATTTTTTGTAGCTATAGTTGTAATGGATCCATTCCTGCAATTGTTTGCAATTATGGAGTGCCATAGCATGACTCAATCTTGCTCTACTTTTGCTATAAAATATTTCTGGCAGATTCTTAACATGATATGCATTTTTGCCAAGCTTATTGTAGTTGATCCATACATGCTATGCAATTTTCCTTGCCGTGGATAGCTTCATAAACATGCCATCTTGCTGTAGGTATGCTTGGTTTGTCATGCATTGCTCTGTAGTGAGTGGATCAAGCTCACGAAGAGGCCTACATATTAATATTTCTGCCATGCTCTGTTTTCTGTTACGTCTGAAACCTGATAACGAAACTTGCTATGTTTACATGCTTGCCATCATATCTTCTGATCCTTTTCGGCTTATGGTCAGTAAGGGACTTTTGTCATGTGCATTTAGTTCCTGTAGCATGTTGATTTCGTGCTCTGAACATTGCTACCTGATGCTGATTTCTGCCATGTCCAGTTTTTCTCCAAGTCGGTGAACCTGTAATCTTTTGCACTTTTGCCATGCTTGTTTGAGCTTGATATGTTGTGAACTAGCAGTAGCTCAGTGTTCATCTTTTGTCAAGCATCTCCTGTAGATTACTGCCATGTGCTTTGTTGCTATGTTGGGGTGCTGTAGCATTGTTACTTGTTGCATTTTAATTGCTATCATGCTGTTAATCGCAGATTAGTGTCATTCTTGTTTTGCTTGCCATTTGCAAACCGTGCATCCGATTCCGGTGATCTTTATATCGATTTCGACCGAAATCATCTCATCTTTCAAGTGGCATGCTTGGTTTGCCAAGTTACTGCTATGTTCATCATTTTCCTTCCGGAGCACGCATATGCATCGCATATCATATCTTGCATATCATACATGTTTTACATCATGTTGCTTGCGTATTTCTCGTTGTTGATTGTGGTTCCGTTTGTTTGTGTTCTTGTCTTGGGTAGAGCCGGGAGACGAATTTGTGAACGAGGAACCTGTCTAGTACGCTTACGAGGATCAAGCTTTCGACAACTCTGAGAATCTTGCAGGCAAGATGACCACCCCTCGAAATCACTTCTATCTTTGCTATGCTAGTTGTTCGCTCTATTGCCATGCTCCGCTACCTATCACTTGCTATATCATGTCTCCTATTTTAGCCATGTCATCCCTAACCATCCATTCCTAGCAAACCGTTGTTTGGCTATGTTACCGATTTTGCTCAGCCCCTCTTATAGCGTTGCTAGTTGCAGGTGAAGTTGAAGTTTGTTCCATGTCGGAACAAGGATATGTTGGGATATCACAATATCTCTTATTTAATTAATGCATCTATATATTTTGGTAAAGGGTGGAAGGCTCGGCCTTATGCCTGGTGTTTTGTTCCACCCTTGCCGCCCTAGTTACTGTTATACCGGGATTATGTTCCTTGGGTTTGCGTTCCTTACGCGGTCGGGTGATTTATGGGACCCCCTTGACAGTTCGCCTTGAATAAAACTCCTCCAGCAAGGCCCAACCTTTGTTTTACCATTTTCTACCTAAGCCTTTTCCCCCGGGTTTTCGCGAGCCCGAGGGTCATCTTTATTTTAAACCCCCGGACTAGTGCTCCTTCGAGTGCTGGCCCAAACCGAGCGATGTCCGGCGCCCCCTGGGCAACCAGGGTCTATGCCAACCCGACGTCTGGCTCATCCGTTGTGCCCTGAGAACGAGATATGTGCAGCTCCTATCGGGATTTGTCAGCACATTCGGGGGCTTTGCTGGTCTTGTTTTACCATTGTCGAGATGTCTTGTAAACCGGGATTCCGAGACTGATCGGGTCTTTCTGGGAGAAGGTTTATCCTTCGTTGACCGTGAGAGCTTATGATGGGCTAAGTTGGGACACCCCTGCAGGGTAATATCTTTCGAAAGCCGTGCCCGCTGTTATGAGGCAGATGGGAATTTGTTAATGTCCGGTTGTAGATAACTTGTCACTTGACCCAATTAAAATACACCAAGTGCGTGTGTAACCGTGATGGTCTCTTCTCGGCGGAGTCCGGGAAGTTAACACGGTCTGTGTTATGTATGACGCAAGTAGGTGTTCAGGACCTCTTCTTGGTCATTGCTAGTTGACGTCCATTCCGTTGCTTCTCTTCTCGCTCTCATTTGCGCAAGTTAGCCACCATATATGCTTTTGCCGCTGCAGCTCCACCTCTTTGCACCATTCCCCCCTTTAAGCTTAAATAGTCTTGATCTCGCGGGTGTGAGATTGCTGAGTCCCCGTGACTCACAGATTCTACCAAAACAGTTGCAAGTGTCGACGATGCCAGTGCAGATGATGGCGTCGATCTCAAGTGGGAGTTCGACGAGGAACGTTGTCGTTACTATGTGTCTTTTCCTGATGATCAGTAGTGGAGCCCAGTTGGGACGATCGGGGATCTAGCATTTGGGGTTATCTTATTTTCATCTGGATTTTGACCGTAGTCGGTCTATATGATTGTATTTTGGATGATGTATGATGATATTTATGTATTGTGTGAAGTGGCGATTGTAAGCCAACTCTTTATCCCATTCTTGTTCATTACATGGGATTGTGTGAAGATGACCCTTCTTGCGACAAAACCACTATGCGGTTATGCCTCTAAGTCGTGCCTCGACACGTGGGAGATATAGCCGCATCGTGGGCGTTACAAGTTGGTAATCAGAGCCATCCCCGACTTAGGAGCCCCCTGCTTGATCGAATCGCTGACGTTGTTGAGTCTAGAACAAAATGTTTTGAGTCTTAGGATTATATATATCGGAGAGTAGGATTCTTTTTACTCCTCAGTCCCTTCGTCGCTCTGGTGAGGTCTCCTGACGTAGAGTTTTGACTACTCTCTCCTCAAATTTCACTAAATTTTTTTAGGATCACGCGGGTATCTTGGAATCGTTCCGATCGATTTGTGACGAGAACATTGTTCTTGGTGCCTCCTGTCATTTAGGTGTTGTGGCAGTGTCCCGGGGAGTTGAGCTCCGAGGTATTGTCGTCACAATTTTATCGTTGCAGTTCTGGAATACCTGAGTTTCGCCGACATCGAAATCTCTTTTATGCAGTTGTTGGTGAGATCACCTCGACGCCACCCAGTACTGGGGCGGGAGTTCAGGAGTATTGCCATAACTCGTATAACGGATATTTTTCGAAGGTTGAGGTAAACGATTTCCGAAGGTTTCTTGGTTATGTTTTGACGGATGGATACAGCTGGATCTAGGGATTGTTAGTTTGGGTGATATATTTGTGTCCCCTGTATCCCCTACACCAGATTGCATAACCAGAAAGTTTCGGGAGTTTATAAGTGGGAATTCAAGTAGCCTTAGGATATCTTTCCGACAGACGCATGATATGAGATTGGGGTTCGACGTCTAGTGGTCCACCTTTCCACGGTTGATTTTACAGTGGTCTCGTTGTGTCTTAAAGAGTCCATGGCTTTGCCGACTCGGGGACGCTTCGTATGTCATGTGCACAGCCTTGTACATGATGGTGCTGTACGATTGAGCCCGTGTGGGCCCCACCACAAAAACTTCGGACGAAATATCTATCATATGTTTGTTCCGGCTTATTCTGCAAGCCAATACTTTGTTTTGTTTTTTATATTGTGGTATTCGAGTTTCTTCGAATTCATATGTTCATTCCATATCTTTTTCAAGTGGCTTCTCAACTTATGGAAGTGTGATGATTTACTACGGAAGTCCAATGCTCCTTATCACCGTCCACTCTCAGAGGTGACTTGCAACAAATGTCAGCAGAAAGGTCACTATGCTAACAAGTGCTTCAACCAGAGGCGTCTTCCTCCTCCTCCTCCTGTCAGATCTTCCAGCAATGGAGTGGTCAAGCATAATCCAAAGTCTGCAAAGGTGAACATGATGAATGCAGCTCAAGCGGAGGAATCTACTGATGTGATAATGGGTAATCTTCCTGTTAATGATATTCCTGCAAAAGTTCTTTTCGATACTGGTGCATCTCTTTCTTTCATTTCAAGACCATTTGCTTTTAAGCATGAGTTGGTTTATCAAGATTTGCCTAGACCGTTATCAGTTGTCTCTCCGGGTAAATTCATGAATGCAAGCTCTATGGTCCCGAATGTTACCATCAAGATGGGCGACTACAAATTTCAGTCTTCTCCAATTGTTCTTGGTGACTCGGATATTGATCTTATTCTCGGGATGGACTGGCTTTCTAAGCACAAGGCTCAACTTGATTGTGCTGCCAGGGAAATTCAATTGACACACTCGTCTGAGGATGTGATTATCTATGCCGCTCGTGATGAATCCATTCGGTTTTTCTCTCTCAATGAGAAGGGCGAATTCAATGCCATCTCTCAAATTCCAGTTGTTTGCGAGTATCAAGATGTCTTTCCAGAAGAGCTTCCGGGTATGCCTCCTCATCGGCCAGTTGAGTTCGTTATCGAACTAGAGCCTGGCACTGAACCCATTTGCAAGCGTCCATACAAGCTTGGACCCAACGAGCTGAAGGAATTGAAGAAGCAGCTCGATGAACAAGAACGTCTGGGTTTGATCAGACCGAGTTCTTCTCCATGGGGTTGTGGTGTTCTTTTTGTCAAGAAAAAGGATGGCACGGACCGACTTTGTGTCGACTACCGTCCATTGAACAAGAAGTCAATCAAGAACAAGTATCCACATCCCAACATCAATGAGCTATTTGAGCAACTCAAAGGGGCTAAAGTATTCCCGAAGCTTGACCTTCCTATGGGTTATCATCAGATTCGCATTCGTGAAGAAGACATTCCCAAGACAGCATTCAGAACAAGCTTTGGTTTTTATGAATATACTGTCGTGTCTTTCGGCCTTGTCAATGCTCCTCCAGTGTTCTCTCGGATGATGAATTTCATCTTCAACCCCTATACCAATGAATTCGTTTTGGTGTATCTCGATGATATCTTGGTATTCTCCAAGAATAAGCAGGACCATGCCAAACATTTGCGATTGGTGCTCGACAAGCTCAGAGAGTATCAATTCTATGCGAAGTTCTCTAAATGTGAGTTTTGGCTCGATGAAGTTCTTTTCCTTGGTCACATCATCTCTGCCAAGGGCATCGCTGTTAACCCCGAGAAGGTGTCCGCAGTTCTGGATTGGGAACCTCCTCAAAATGTCAAGCAGCTCCGCAGTTTTCTGGGTCTTGCAAGCTATTGCCGAAGATTCGTTGAGAATTTCTCCAAGATTGCAAAGCCTCTTTCCAACCTCCTACAGAAGCATGTGAAATATGTCTGGTCTCCTGAGTGTGACGTTGCTTTCAACACTCTCAAAGAGAAACTAGTCACAGCTCCTGTCTTGACTCCTCCTGATGAATCCAAGCCGTATGAAGTTTTCTGTGATGCTTCTCTCCAAGGTCTCGGTGCTGTGTTAATGAAAGAGAAGAAAGTTTTGGCCTATACCTCTCGGCAGTTGAAGCCCAACGAGAAGAACTATCCCACTCACGATCTTGAGTTGGCGGCAGTTGTCCATGCATTGATTACGTGGAGACATCTCTTGTTGGGAAGACAAGTGGACATTTTCACTGATCACAAGAGTCTCAAGTATATCTTCACTCAGCCCAACCTCAACCTCAGGCAGACTCGATGGGTCGAAATGATTCAAGAGTACAATCCGAGTATTGAATATACTCCAGGCAAGGCCAATGTCATTGCAGATGCCTTAAGCAGGAAGGCTTATTGCAACAGCTTAATTCTCAAGCCTTTCCAACCGGATCTTTGTGAAGCTTTCCGCAAGCTGAATCTCCAAGTTGTTCCTCAAGGCGTTCTTGCCAACCTCATAGTCTCTCCTACTTTGGAAGATCAAATTCGTGAGGCACAACTCCTTGATGCCATGGTGAAGAAGGTGAAACGTGGTATCGACAAGGGTCTTTCCAAATACAAGTGCTATCGCATTGATGACAGAGACACTTTGTTCTTCGAGGACCGGATTGTGGTTCCGAAAGGTGATCTAAGGAAAGTCATAATGAACGAAGCGCACAATTCTCTTCTATCCATTCATCCTGGAAGTACGAAGATGTATCATGACCTCAAGCAGTCGTATTGGTGGACTCGAATGAAGCGAGAAATTGCTCAATTCGTGAATGAATGTGATGTCTGCAGAAGAGTGAAAGCAGAACACCAACGACCAGCTGGTCTCCTCCAACCTCTTGCTATTCCGGAATGGAAGTTTGATCACATCGAAATGGACTTCGTGACTGGTTTTCCCAAGTCCAAGCGCGGAAATGATGCTATGTTTGTTGTCATCGACAAGCTCTCTAAAGTGGCTCATTTCCTTCCTATCAAAGAATCCATCACAGCAGCTCAGCTGGCAGAGCTCTACACCTCCAGAATTGTCTCCTTGCATGGCATTCCACAATTGATTTCGTCAGATCGTGGAAGCATTTTCACCTCTAAGTTCTGGGACTCCTTCCAGAAGGCCATGGGCACAAACATTCGCTTCAGCACAGCTTTTCACCCTCAAACTAGTGGCCAAGTCGAGCGAGTCAATCAAATTCTTGAAGATATGCTCAGGGCTGTGTCATTTCCTTTGGCATGAAATGGGAAGATTGTCTTCCTTATGCTGAATTCTCCTACAACAACAGCTTCCAAGCGAGTTCGGGCAAGGCCCCATTCGAGATTCTCTATGGCAGAAAGTGCCATACTCCTCTCAATTGGTCAGAGACTGGTGAACGCCAACTTCTTGGCAATGACTTAATCACTGAAGCTGAAGAAATGTGTAAAGTCATCCGTGATAATCTCAAAGCCGCGCAATCGCGCCAGAAGAGCTACTATGATAGTAAGCATCGTGATTTGGCTTTCGAGATCGGAGACCATGTCTACCTCCGCGTCTCTCCAATGAAAGGCACTCGTCGCTTCGGTATCAAAGGGAAGCTTGCCCCTAGATACGTGGGTCCTTTCAAGATCATTGGCAAAAGAGGCGACCTCGCCTATGAACTTGAGCTTCCTTCCAACTTCGTGAACGTGCACGTTGTGTTCCACGTGTCACAGCTCCGCAAGTGCTTCAAGACGCCTGAGCGCACTATCGACTTCGAAGAGATTGACCTCCAAGAAGATTTGTCTTATCATGAGCACCCAGTTGCTATTCTTGAAGAAACTGAGCGCAAGACTCGCAACAAGTCTATCAAATTCCTGAAAGTGAAGTGGTCGCACCATTCCGACCGGGAAGCCACCTGGGAACGCGAGGACCATCTCCGTTCCGAATATCCGGAGTTCTTTCAGCACTAGATCTGGGGACGAGATCCTCTCGTAGTGGTGGAGTGTTGTAACACCCCGCATGTAACTTGCCATATTTGTAACTCCGACTCTTGCCATTTCCGGCTATGTGATATGTTATTCCCTCCGTTGTTGGGTTTTGTCTTTCGTTTTGTATTTTGTCATGTCATTCATTTTCATACCATGTCATCATGTGCATTGCATTCGCATACGTGTTCGTCTCATGCATCCGAGCATTTTCTCCGTTGTCCGTTTTCCAATCCGGAGCTCCTATCTCCTCCGGTGCACCCTTCTAGTTTTCTTTCGTGTGCGTGTGTCGAACTCTCTCGGAATGGACTGAGGCTTGTCAAGTGGTCTTAATATACCACCTGGAGACTACCGGTCAAGTTTCGTTCCATTCGGAGGTCGTTTGGTACTCCAACGGTTAACCGGGCCTCCGCAAAGTCCATTTGAGTGTCCAGCAAAAACCCCTCCAAAACCAGCCCAAAACCCACCAAACTCTCTTTCATGCTCTAGGTCGTTCGATCACGATCGTGTGGGCGAAAACCGCACCTCATTTGGAGTCTCCTAGCTCCTTCTACCTATTTATATGTGGGCATCCCGAAAAACGAAACTGCAGACGAAACCCTAGCTTCTCCCTCCGCACCGCGTCGGACGCGTCCGCTCCGGCCGGACAACGTCCGCCGCGCCGCCCGGCTAACCGGAGCGCGCCACGTGACCCGCGTCGCCGCCAGCCCGCTCCCGGCCCCAGCGGCCCGCGCCCGCCTCCGCGCCTGCCCCCGCCGCCGCGCCGCCACGGCTGCCCGCCGTCGCCGGCCTGCCCCGCCGCCGCCGCCGGCCGCCGACCGCGCCCGCCTCCGCCGCCCGCGGGCCTGCCGGCGCCGCCCTCCTCCGCCTCCGCCGCCGGTGCCCTGCCTCCGGCCGCCTCCCCACCTCACCTCTCCTTCCTCTCCGCCGGCGAGCAGCGCCACCGGAGCTCCGGCCGGCCCGAGCTCCACGACCCCCGGCCAGATCTGGATCGCCGTGCCCGTAGGTTGACTTTCCCCCGAACCCCTTTTTTCTCCAAGTCCTGGAGATTCCTCAGCATGTGCCTCTGTTCCCGATGCGATAACTCTGTGCATCTAGCTCCGATTCGCGCGTGTAATATGTCAAATTGTTCGCCTCGTGATGCTCTTCATTTTATTCAATTGCACCATGTTCATTAGAGGTCACCTTGATGCCCAAATCTTCGTTAGAAGAGGGCTAGTTGCTGTTAATCTCTGGTTCTTATCAGAACTTGGAGATTTGTCATTTTTGTATCATTTATTCTGTGCATCTTTTGAGCATGAGCTCTACACGTGTTTTGAATTATGCCATGCCATATTTCCAGTGGTATAGTTCATGTATTTTTGTGATCTCTGTGGTGACTAGCACAAGCATGCAAAGTAGGCCCCGTAATATTTCTGATTTCAGGGACTTAGTGATTTCTCCAAGTCCTTGTCTGCTGTAATTTTGTTGCCATGTAAACCTCATGCTACAGAGAGATCCACGCATATTTTGGAGATGTTCAGTAAGTATGTTTTGTAGCTATAGTTGTAATTGATCCATTACTGCAATTGTTTGCAATTATGGAGTGCCAAAGCATGACCCAATCTTGCTCTACTTTTGCTATAAAATATTTCTGGCAGATTCTTAACATGATATGCATTTTTGCCAAGCTTATTGTAGTTGATACATACATGCTATTCAATTGTTCTTGCCATGGATAGCTTCATAAACATGCCATCTTGCTGTAGGTATGCTTGGTTTGTCATGCGTTGCTCTGTAGTGAGTGCGTCAAGCTCACAAAGAAGCCTGCATATTAATATTTCTGCCATGCTCTGTTTTCTGTCAAGTCTGAAACCTGATAACGAAACTTGCTATGTTTACATGCTTGCCATCATATCTTCTGATCCTTTTTGGCTTATGATCAGTAAGGGACTTTTGTCATGTGCATTTAGTTCCTGTAGCATGTTGATTTCGTGCTCTGAACATTGCTACCTGATGCTGATTTCTGCCATGTCCAGTTTTTCTCTAAGTCTGTGAACCTGTAATCTTTTGCACTTTTGCCATGCTTGTTTGAGCTTGATATGTTGTGAACTAGTAGTAGCTCAGTGTTCATCTTTTGTCAAGCATCTCCTGTAAATTACTGCCATGTGCTTTGTTGCTATGTTGGGGTGCTGTAGCATTGTTACTTGTTGCATTTTAAGTGCTATCATGCTGTTAATCACAGATTAGTGTCATTCTTGTTTTGCTTGCCATTTGCAAAACGTGCATCCGATTCCGGTGATCTTTATATCGATTTTGACCGAAATCATCTCATCTTTCCAGTGGCATGCTTGGTTTGCCAAGTTACTGCCATGTTCATCATTTTCCTTCCGGAGCACGCATATGCATCGCATATCATATCTTGCATATCATACATGTTTTGCATCATGTTGCTTGCGCATTTCTCGTTGTTGATTGTGGTTCCGTTTGTTTGTGTTCTTGTCTTGGGTAGAGCCGGGAGACGAGTTCGTGAACGAGGAACCTGTCGAGTACGCTTACGAGGATCAAGCTTTCGACAACTCTGAGAATCTTGCAGGCAAGATGACCACCCCTCGAAATCACTTCTATCTTTGCTATGCTAGTTGTTCGCTCTATTGCCATGCTCCGCTACCTATCACTTGCTATATCATGTCTCCCATTTTAGCCATGTCAGCCCTAACCATCCTTTCCTAGCAAACCGTTGTTTGGCTATGTTACCGCTTTTGCTCAGCCCCTCTTATAGCGTTGCTAGTTGCAGGTGAAGTTGAAGTTTGTTCCATGTCGGAACATGGATATGTTGGGATATCACAATATCTCTTATTTAATTAATGCATCTATATATTTTGGTAAAGGGTGGAAGGCTCGGCCTTATGCCTGGTGTTTTGTTCCACTCTTGCCGCCCTAGTTACTGTTATACCGGGATTATGTTCCTTGGGTTTGCGTTCCTTACGCGGTCGGGTGATTTATGGGACCCCCTTGACAGTTCGCCTTGAATAAAACTCCTCCAGCAAGGCCCAACCTTGGTTTTACCATTTGCTACCTAAGCCTTTTCCCCCGGGTTTTCGCGAGCCCGAGGGTCATCTTTATTTTAAACCCCCGGACTAGTGCTCCTTCGAGTGCTGGCCCAAACCGAGCGATGTCCGGCGCCCCCTGGGCAACCAGGGTCTATGCCAACCCGACGTCTGGCTCATCCGTTGTGCCCTGAGAACGAGATATGTGCAGCTCCTATCGGGATTTGTCGGCACATTCGGGGGCTTTGCTGGTCTTGTTTTACCATTGTCGAGATGTCTTGTAAACCGGGATTCTGAGACTGATCGGGACTTTCCGGGAGAAGGTTTATCCTTCGTTGACCGTGAGAGCTTATGATGGGCTAAGTTGGGACACCCCTGCAGGGTAATATCTTTCGAAAGCCATGCCCGCGGTTATGAGGCAGATGGGAATTTGTTAATGTCCGGTTGTAGATAACTTGTCACTTGACCCAATTAAAATACACCAAGTGCGTGTGTAACCGTGATGGTCTCTTCTCGGCGGAGTCCGGGAAGTGAACACGGTCTGTGTTATGTATGACGCAAGTAGGTGTTCAGGACCTCTTCTTGGTCATTGCTAGTTGACGTCCGTTCCATTGCTTCTCTTCTCGCTCTCATTTGCACAAGTTAGCCACCATATATGCTTTTGCCGCTGCAGCTCCACCTCTTTGCACCATTCCCCCCTTTATGCTTAAATAGTTGATCTCACGGGTGTGAGATTGCTGAGTCCCCGTGACTCACAGATTCTACCAAAACAGTTGCAGGTGTCGACGATGCCAGTGCAGATGATGGCGTCGATCTCAAGTGGGAGTTCAACGAGGAACGTGGTCGTTACTATGTGTCTTTTCCTGATGATCAGTAGTGGAGCCCAGTTGGGACGATCGGGGATCTAGCATTTGGGGTTATCTTATTTTCATCTGGATTTTGACCGTAGTCGGTCTATATGATTGTATTTTGGATGATGTATGATGATATTTATGTATTGTGTGAAGTGGCGATTGTAAGCCAACTCTTTATCCCATTCTTGTTCATTACATGGGATTGTGTGAAGATGACCCTTCTTGCGACAAAACCACTATGCGGTTATGCCTCTAAGTCGTGCCTCGACACGTGGGAGATATAGCCGCATCGTGGGCGTTACACCCCCCCTTGGAGATCCCATCTCCCTGGGCCGGCGCCCCCCAGGGGGCCTATATAAAGGGGGGGGGAGGGAGGGCAGCAACCTACAGCCTTGGGCGCCTCCCTCCTCCCCTGCAACACCTCTCTCTCTCGCAGAAGCTTGGCAAAGCCCTGGCGAGACCCGCTACATCCACCACCACGCCGTCGTGCTGCTGGATCTCCATCAACCTCTCCTTCCCCCTTGCTGGATCAAGAAGGAGGAGACGTCGCTGCACCGTACGTGTGTTGAACGCGGAGGTGCCTCCCGTTCGGCACTCGGTCATCGGTGATTTGGATCACGGCGAGTATGACTCCATCATCCACGTTCATTGGAACGCTTCCGCTCGCGATCTACAAGGGTATGTAGATGAACTCCTTTCCCCTCGTTGCTAGTAGACTCCATAGATGCATCTTGGTGAGCGTAGAAAATTTTTAAATTATGCTACGATTCCCAACAGTGCCCACATTACGCCTTCCGGGAATAGTGCTGCAATTATAACCGTCAGTAAATTTCGAGCATGTGTCCCGTCACAATTTTTTTAGAAGAACAGGGAGGCCGCGTCCTATCACATTCCAAATTGCAAACCTGTTCACACCGATGAAAAACTAAACGGTTTCCCACTTAGGAGCGTATTACTACGCGGTTATAAATACCACTACTCCAAGATGACTGCACATTCCTCCTCAACTCCTCATCCACAAAAAAGTCAAAAACAAACAAGTCATTCATCATCGTTCCCTTGCGTCCGTCATGGCCAGCGTGAGTTCTGGGTCGAGAGATTGCGACCAGGGAGAGGCGAGCCTCGAAGCGGGAGCATGAGAGATGTCCCGCCTCGCCGCGAAAGCAGCCAACATGTCCCGCCGCACGGCTGTAGCAGCAAAGAGGTCCCGCCGCGCCGCCGAAGCAGCATGGAGGACCCGCCACGCCGTCGATGCTGCAGACTGGTCCGGCCGCGCCGCGGAAGCAGAAGAGATGTCCCATTGCGCCACGAATGCAGCAGAGATGTCGTCCTGCGCTGCGGTGGCCTGGGAAAATGCCGAGCGCGACCTGCTGATGGCGAAGATCGTCAGAAGTGCGGAGCAGCAGGAGTAGACCCATGCCTTGTTGAAGAGGACCGGCGTCACCGTCGAGAAACTTATGGACGAGAATGCCATGCTGCGCATCGAGCACATAAGGCTGGTGGAGGAATCCGTGGATGCTCTCAACCAGCATCTTGAGGACAAGTAAGAGCTCATCGCCGCTCGCCGCAGAGACTAGTTCCCGCGGCCTGCAGCAACACATCAAGAAAGTAGAGATCAGCTAGCCAGATCGTTGTCTTCCTTCTTCTTTGGCCCTTGTTTATTTCGGGCGTTGCCGCATGTGGCTTTTTTAATTATGTTTCTAAATATGTAAGACAATTATTATCCACTGTCATCGTCCTTATATTCATCATGCTTGCTATAAGTCGCAGTCGATGCTATATAGGTCCGTCGGATCTCACATCAAGATCCGTGCAAAACTTTCTTTCCAGATTTTCATTTTTCTCTCTTAAATCTCAGTCCAGTGAGACATATAGCCACACCGTAGAACAGGTGCTCGGGCGCCATTAATGGAGGCGTTGGGAGGGAGGTGCGCGGCGGGTAGCGGTCAAAGGGCTCTCCTCCCGATGAGCACGCGCAGGGGTCTGATCGCACGCCTCCCGTAGTCAAATAGCTACCCCGCACGGCACCTCCTAGTCAATAAAAAAAGGGGACGTGTGGCCGCACGTAATTGGTAAGTCGAACACCCACGGTTTCAATAATACTTGTGTTTCCGATTTGTAACGTGACAACACTTGTTCCAAAATGACTTTGTTTATTGTTAATGTGTGCGTCTTCACAAATCGGACAGAAAAATTACCATATCATGTTCGTGCCATGTCATGAGACCATGCCAAGTTTCATGATTTTCAGGCGTGTTTTGGAATTACAACAATTAAAAAACCAAGTTTCTAAATCTTTCCGGCCGAGCCACGACGCCCAGATGTTTGAATTTTACTCCCATCTCTTGCATGGGACCTAGAAATTCACCCAAGGACACACACATGTGATTTTTCAGACAATTTTGGTGCACTGGAGCATGTGCTTGTAGTTCAAATTTGAATTATGCACATTAAATGCCCAGAAACTCAATTATTGTATAAAAATGTCAAACGAATCCGGAATAATTTCAAAATTTAGAACGGTACTTCTATTTGGTCTAATCTGGCTGTGTAAAAAATTAAGGCGGCAGAAGGCAGTGTACGTATGTCGTTTCGCACAAGGAGGTAACACGTTCCCTCTCGGAACCACAAGCCTTCTTGAGGGAAGCTCCGGTTTGCAAGAAGCTTACACCAAAGCTTGTCCCAATTCGGCCAAAAAAATTACCGCAACATGTTGGTGCCATGTCGTGACACAATGCCAAGTTTCATGATTTTCACGCGTGTTTTGGAATTACAGGAATTAAAAAACCAAGTTTCTCAATCTTTTCGGCTGAGCCACGACGCCCAGATGTTTGAATTTCACTCCAATCTCTTACATGTGACCTAGAAATTCACCCAAGGACACACATGTGATTTTTCAAACAACTTTGGTGCACTGGAGCCTGTGCTTGTAGTTCAAATTTGAATTATGCACATTAAATGCCCAGAAACTCAATTAATGTATAAAAAAGGCAAAACAAACCCGGAATAATTCCAAAATTTAGCACGGTACTACTATTTGGTCTAATCTGGCCGTGTAAAAAAATTAAGGCGGGAGAAGGCAGTGTACGTATGTCGTTTCGCACACGGAGGTGACATGTTCCCTCTCGGAACCACGAGCCTTCTTGAGGGAAGCTCCGGTTTGCAAGAAGCTTACACCAAAGCTTGTCCCTATTCGGCCAAAAAAAATTCCGCAGCATGTTGGTGCCATGTCATGAGACCATGCCAAGTTTCATGATTTTCGCGCGTGTTTTGGAATTATAGGAATTAAAAAACCAAGTTTCTCAATCTTTCCGGCCGAGCCACGACGCCTAGATGTTTGAATTTCACTCCCATCTCTTGCATGGGACCTAGAAATTCACCCAAGGACACACATGTGATTTTTCAAACAACTTTGGTGCACTGAAGCCTGTGCTTGTAGTTCAAATTTGAATTATGCACATTAAATGGCCAGAAAATCAATTAATGTATAAAAAGGCCAAACGAACCCGGAATAATTCCAAAATTTAGCACGGTATTTCTATTTGGTCTAATCTAGCTATGTAAAAAATTAAGGCGGGAGAAGGCAGTGTACGTATGTCGTTTCGCACACGGAGGTGACACGTTCCCTCTCGGAACCACGAGCCTTCTTGAGGGAAGCTCCGGTTTGCGATAAGCTTACACCAGAGCTTGTCCCAATTCGGCCAAAAAATTACCATAGCATGTTGGTGCCATGTCATGAGACCATGCCAAGTTTCATGATTTTCAGGCGTGTTTAGGAATTACAGGAATTAAAAAACCAAGTTTCTCAATCTTTCCGGCCGAGCCACGATGCCCAGATGTGTGAATTTAACTCCCATCTCTTGCATGGGACCTAGAAATCCACCGAAGGACACACATGTGATTTTTCAAACAACTTTGGTGCACTGGAGCACGTGCTTGTAGTTCAAATTTGAATTATACACATTAAATGCGCAGAAACTTATTTAATGTATAAAAAGGCCAAATGAACACGGAATAATTCCAAAATTTAGCATGATACTTCTATTTGGTTGAATCCGCCTGTGTAAAAAAATTAAGGCGGGAGAAGGCAGTGTACGTATGTTGTTTCACACACGGAGGTGACACGTTCCCTCTCGGAACCAGGAGCCTTCTTGAGGGAAGCTCCGGTTTGCAATAAGCCTACACCAAAGCTTGTCCCAATTCGGCCAAAGAAATTACCGCAGCATGTTGGTGCCATGTCATGACACCATGCCAAGTTTCATGATTTTCACGCGTGTTTTGGATCTACAGGAATTAGAAAACCAGGTTTCTCAATCTTTCCGGCCGAGCCACGACGCCTAGATGTTTGAATTTCACTCCCATCTCTTGCATGGGACCTAGAAATTCACCCAAGGACACACATGTGATTTTTCAAACAACTTTGGTGCACTGAAGCCTGTGCTTGTAGTTCAAATTTGAATTATGCACATTAAATGGCCAGAAAATCAATTAATGTATAAAAAGGCCAAACGAACCCGGAATAATTCCAAAATTTAGCACGGTATTTCTATTTGGTCTAATCTAGCTATGTAAAAAATTAAGGCGGGAGAAGGCAGTGTACGTATGTCGTTTCGCACACGGAGGTGACACGTTCCCTCTCGGAACCACGAGCCTTCTTGAGGGAAGCTCCGGTTTGCGATAAGCTTACACCAGAGCTTGTCCCAATTCGGCCAAAAAATTACCATAGCATGTTGGTGCCATGTCATGAGACCATGCCAAGTTTCATGATTTTCAGGCGTGTTTAGGAATTACAGGAATTAAAAAACCAAGTTTCTCAATCTTTCCGGCCGAGCCACGATGCCCAGATGTGTGAATTTAACTCCCATCTCTTGCATGGGACCTAGAAATCCACCCAAGGACACACATGTGATTTTTCAAACAACTTTGGTGCACTGGAGCACGTGCTTGTAGTTCAAATTTGAATTATACACATTAAATGCGCAGAAACTTATTTAATGTATAAAAAGGCCAAATGAACACGGAATAATTCCAAAATTTAGCACGATACTTCTATTTGGTTGAATCCGCCTGTGTAAAAAAATTAAGGCGGGAGAAGGCAGTGTATGTATGTTGTTTCACACACGGAGGTGACACGTTCCCTCTCGGAACCAGGAGCCTTCTTGAGGGAAGCTCCGGTTTGCAATAAGCCTACACCAAAGCTTGTCCCAATTCGGCCAAAGAAATTACCGCAGCATGTTGGTGCCATGTCATGACACCATGCCAAGTTTCATGATTTTCACGCGTGTTTTGGATCTACAGGAATTAGAAAACCAGGTTTCTCAATCTTTCCGGCCGAGCCACGACGCCTAGATGTTTGAATTTCACTCCCATCTCTTGCATGGGACCTAGAAATTCACCCAAGGACACACATGTGATTTTTCAAACAACTTTGGTGCACTGAAGCCTGTGCTTGTAGTTCAAATTTGAATTATGCACATTAAATGGCCAGAAAATCAATTAATGTATAAAAAGGCCAAACGAACCCGGAATAATTCCAAAATTTAGCACGGTATTTCTATTTGGTCTAATCTAGCTATGTAAAAAATTAAGGCGGGAGAAGGCAGTGTACGTATGTCGTTTCGCACACGGAGGTGACACGTTCCCTCTCGGAACCACGAGCCTTCTTGAGGGAAGCTCCGGTTTGCGATAAGCTTACACCAGAGCTTGTCCCAATTCGGCCAAAAAATTACCATAGCATGTTGGTGCCATGTCATGAGACCATGCCAAGTTTCATGATTTTTAGGCGTGTTTAGGAATTACAGGAATTAAAAAACCAAGTTTCTCAATCTTTCCGGCCGAGCCACGATGCCCAGATGTGTGAATTTAACTCCCATCTCTTGCATGGGACCTAGAAATCCACCGAAGGATACACATGTGATTTTTCAAACAACTTTGGTGCACTGGAGCACGTGCTTGTAGTTCAAATTTGAATTATACACATTAAATGCGCAGAAACTTATTTAATGTATAAAAAGGCCAAATGAACACGGAATAATTCCAAAATTTAGCATGATACTTCTATTTGGTTGAATCCGCCTGTGTAAAAAAATTAAGGCGGGAGAAGGCAGTGTACGTATGTTGTTTCACACACGGAGGTGACACGTTCCCTCTCGGAACCAGGAGCCTTCTTGAGGGAAGCTCCGGTTTGCAATAAGCCTACACCAAAGCTTGTCCCAATTCGGCCAAAGAAATTACCGCAGCATGTTGGTGCCATGTCATGACACCATGCCAAGTTTCATGATTTTCACGCGTGTTTTGGATCTACAGGAATTAGAAAACCAGGTTTCTCAATCTTTCCGGCCGAGCCACGGCGCCCAGATGTTTGAATTTCACTCCCATCTCTTGCATGGGACCTAGAAATTCACCCAAGGACACAGATGTGATTTTTCAAACAACTTTGGTGCACTGGAGCATGTGCTTGCAGTTCAAATTTGAATTATGCACATTAAATTCCCAGAAACTCAATTAATGTATAAAAAGGCCAAACGAACACAGAATAATTCCAAATTTTAGCTCCATACTTCTAGTTGGTCTAATCTGCCAGTGTACAAAAATTAAGGCGGGAGAAGGAACTATACGTATGTCGTTTCGCACACGGAGGTGACCCGTTCACTCTCGAAACCAGGAGCCTTCTTGAGGGAAGCTCCGGTTTGCAAGAAGCTTACACCAAAGCTTGTCCCAATTCGACCAAAAAATTTACTGCAGCATGTTGGTGCCATGTTATGACACCATGCCAAGTTTCATGATTTTCAGCCGTTTTCGGATTTACAGGAATTAAAAAACCAAGTTTCTCAATCATTCCGGCTGAGCCACGACACCCAGATGTTTGAATTTTATTCCCATTTCTTGCATGGGACCTATAAATTCACCCAAAGACACATGTGATTTTTCAGCAAACATTGGTGCATTGGAGCATGTGCTTGTAGTTCAAATTTGAATTATGCACATTAAATGCCTGGAAACTCAATTAATGCATCAAAATGCCAAACGAACCTGGAATAATTCCAAATTTAAACAGGACACTCATGAACTAGTTGCATGTTCACTGTACGTAAATGTTCTAGCAATTCAAACACCATCCTTTCCCTCCGTAACACCATTTTGTCTTTCAAAACATAATGAAAAAACAGGTATACCACAAACAGTTTACTAGAAAGAATCGTGTGGGATGCGATATAAAATATATTGGCGCACCGTCTTGTCTGGCTTACGCAGGAAGCTTCGTCATCTACAGCCACCGCCCCCGCCTGAACCACACTTGTGCGCCAGTTTCTCGCGGCATCGAGCGAAATTGTTTTGCCATCGCGGAAATATCTATGTTCCTGCCCCCTCCCTCCTACCAAAAGCCACATTTCCACTGTTCCTCCTTGCTTTCCAAGTACAAACTTTCACTGCTGCTTACTGGCAGCTCAGCCTCCTCGCCGACGACCCTTCTTCTTGCAGCGCCGCCTCCTCGCAGGCTACCCTTCTTCTTGCAGCGCCGCCTCCTCGCCGGCGACCCTTCTTCTTGCAGCGCCGCCTCCTCGCCGGCGACCCTTCTTCTTGATTCGCGGCCTCCTCGCCGCCGACCCTTCTTCTTGCTGCGCGACCTCGTCGATATGGTCAGGTAATCCACACACCACCCACACTATCCTCCTCCTTTCCCGTCCCACATGCCTCAACTGACGGAGCGAAACCTTCCACCAAAATCACTGCCCCCTCCTCCAATTAAGCACCGCCCATAGCGATTTTACATGCAGTATAACGGGGAGCTGAGTAGCATGCGGCCGCACGCACGAACGAGGTCGCTATGGCTGCCATGCGTGTCGACCGCCAGATCTTGGAGGAGCACCTCGTCTTTGAGGCCACCGTCGACACCGCCGCGCGGTTGTCTACTTTAAAATACAGTTCGTGATGTTTTCTCGAGGCCACCTCCAGTGCCTTCTAGTGATTTGTCCTCTGTAATGTTAATATGCAATCTGATGTTCAGTTAACAGTTTGGTCCTCTGAAATGTAATGTTCAGTTAACACTTTGGTCCAACAATTTGCTACATTTTGTAGTACTGTTCTCAAGCTTTCTTTGTTTTGTTAACTGTGTTATCTTCTAGTACATGTTTCTATTTTGCAATGTCGTGCTCAGTTAACTATTTTGGTTTATTTGGTCTGCTGTCCATTTAACTGTTTGGCTGCAATTTGATCTTCATTTGCTGTGCGTACAATTTTGTATTGGTATGCATGTGACAACAATCGAATTTGGCTGTACTCAATACATATTCTACTGATAGTATGCACTACAGGAATCAGCTACTTTGCCGTCCGGCAAGGCGGACGGCAAAGGCATGGATGGCGGACAGCAAAGGCCTTTGCCTTCTGCCGCGGACGACAAAAGGCGCCAGCAAAGATATGATCGGTAAAGACCTTCTTTGCCATCTGTTTTCTGAAGCGGACGGGAAAGGGGCCTTTGCCATCAGCGGCTGACGGTAAAGAAAGCCGACGGCAATAAATTCGCTGTTAGTCCGTTAGGTGGCTAACGGCAGTCTTTGCCGTCCGCGGCTAACGGCAAAGAGCATCAGGCCTTTGCCGTCGTCCAAATGACATAAGTTGGACGTCACTGCCCACCAAGGCTTTGCCGTCCGCCGCTGTAGGCAAATGCGGTGATCCTTTCCCGTCTACCACTGTAGGCAAAGGCTTTGCCGTCCGCCACTGTAGGCAAACTGACCAAATGGGTCAGCTTCCAGGAAACGCAGGTGGCTGCCACGTGGCTTCTTTGCCGTCCGCGGCGGACGACAAAGAGCCCGTTGCTGTCGGTGGCAGACGGCACAGAGCCCACATTGCCACTTTTTTTTTTCTGTTTTTTTAATCCAACAATTTTCACAGCAAATATATGTGACATATATATATATATCTATGTATGTATATATATTTCACAGGGCTATTTCACAGCAAACATATGAGATATCCAGCACATAAGTTTCATCGTACATACATATATATAGTTCCATCCATTCATACATATATAGCAAGTTGCACATACACATTGTTCCATCATAGAAAGCTAGAAGAATACTAGAAGAGAATGAAAGAAAAAACAAGCACTCCATCATAGCAAGCTAGCTTCCGTGAAGTGAATGAAATCTGCAAAATGGAAAATAAGGAAGTTAGAAAAAGGTGACTAGAGGAAGAAGACTAGAAGAAGAAGTATATGTCATTTATGAGCTAACTTAGGTGAAATGGATAACTTAGGTGAAATGGATTATTTATGAGCTAACTTAGTTGAAATGGATCGTTTATGAGCTAACTAAGGTGAAATGGATCATTTATGAGCTAACTTAGTTGAAATGGATCCTTTATGAGCTAACTAAGGTGAAATGGATCATTTGTGAGCTAACATAGGTGAAATGGATCGTTTATGAGCTAACTTAGGTGAAATGGATCGTTTATGAGCTAATTTAGGTGAAATGGACCATTTGTGAGCTAACTTAGGTGAAAGGATCGTTTATGAGCTAAACTAGGTGAACTGGATCGTTTATGAGCCAACTTAGGTAAAATCCATCATTTTACAGCTAACCTAGGTAAGATTGGTCATTTTGGAGCTAACCTAGGTAAAATGGGTCATTTTAGAGCTAACCTCGGTAAAATGGATCATATTGGAGCTAACATAGGTAAAATGGGTCATTTTAGAGCTAACTTGGGTAAAATGGATCATTTATGAGCTAACTAAGGTAAAATGGGTCATTTTAGAGCTAACTTAGGTAAAATGGATCGTTTATGAGCTAACTAAGGTAAAATGGAACATTTTAGAGCTAAGATAGGTAAAATGGATCGTTTATGAGCTAACTAAGCTAATTATGCCATTTTTGACATAAGTAAGCTAAGTACATGTCATTATTGAGCAAACCTAGTTAACTAAGCATATTAGAGCTAACTTAGATCATTTTGGAGGAAACAGAGCTAAGTATAGATTGTTTTAGAGCTAACTTAGGTAAAATGGATGGTTTTGGAGGTCCGTAAGCTTATTAAGTCATTTTGGAGGAAATAAAGCTAAGTATAGGTCTTTATGCATTTGTTAAGCAAAACACTAGAGAAACTTACCGTGATCATGGAGGTGTAGGAGCGGGCTACTAATAATCTCGATCACTATCATCAATAAATGCATAATCATCATCATCGCTATCATCAATGACATGCTCATAGGGTTCAGCGGCATCAACATGTGGAAGGCCACCTTGACGTAATCGGTCAAGCATTAACAGGTCATCCGGAGCAGTAACCTCTTCTTGTTCCGGCTCTTCTTGTTCCTCCTCCGGGGTGATGCCGGATTCACTGTCGCTATCTACTTCAATGTTTTGGGGTGAAGTATAGCGGTTCTTGAAACGTTTTTTGGAAAGACGTGTCTCTTGGAAGAATTCTCCTTCATATGTGTCTGGGTTAATGTTAGGTTCATAATCCTCTTCCTTTGGGGGAGATAGTCTAGCACGTGGCGGCACTTCATAAACGACATCCCAACCTTTCAGATTTGGATTAGTTTGGCAGGCCCATGGTAGATAGAATACTTGGGTCGCCTGTTGAGCCGCAATATAGACATCAGGAACATCTAAATGGGTGCTTTGTTTGATTTCAACTAGCCCTATATGTTCATGAGTCCTTCTAGTCTCCTTCGGCTGAAACCAATAACATTTGAAGACTACGACATTCGGTGGGTTTTCACCATAGAATAGAAGTTCATAAATTGCTTCAACTCTCCCATAATACTCGGAACCTCCTTCGCCGGTAGCAGATACACAATAGTTGGTAGACTTTAGGTCAGCCATAGACAACTCTTTGCCATAGGTACGAAAGCGATACCCGTTGATTTCGTCTTTGTCAAATGAACGGACCTTATAGTCAAAACCATTCGCGACTTGTCTCAATTCGGCGTCCATAGACTCTGAATTAGCCTACAAGTTTAATACGAAAGGATTGTTGCATTAGGCACAAATGAGCGAATGAAATGAAATGGTCTAATAGAAATTACCGTTTGTTTGAACCAAGATATGAAACCGGGATAGCCGCCTCCTTGCTTTGCAAGAAGATCATACTCTTCGATGGAATCCTTTTGGATCACCGCTCCATATGAGAATATGGCGACATATCGACTGCATGAAATATCCAGGAATAAGAGCAGTTCAAAGGAATAGAAGTTGCGAAACAATGTACCGAGAACTTACTCGATGTACGGCCACACTTCTGTCAGGTTGTTCAAGATATACAACGAAATGGTCTGCCATTCTTCGTTATCCAAAGATACTAGTTTCGAACCACTGGCTGGTGCGAGATTCCCTTTGAATAGGCTGAGGTTGGATCCACCCTTTTTAGGGTCATCAGCATTGTACCGAGGCTTCGGATTATGGAAATGACGATTTTTGGCTTCGTAGTGTGCTGTCACGAAGTTTGCCGCCTCCTCAGTGATGAATGCCTCAGCCATCGATGCTTCAATTCTACGTTTATTTCTACACTTTTCTCGAAGTGTTTTCTGCATCCTCTCAGTTGGGTAGCACCAACGATTTTGCATGGGCCCCCCAATCTTGCCTCGGTCGAGAGATGCAAAATCAAATGCTGCATTGGATTAAAGAAGCCCGGTGGAAAGATCTTCTCTAACTTGCAGATCAACTCCGGCGCCAACTCTTCCATTTCTTCTAGCACGCCAGGCGATAGTTCTTTCGCACAAAGAACACAGAAGAAATAGCTGAGTTCTGCCAGTACTAGCCATTCATCCTCAGGGATGAAGCCACACAACATCACCGGCATTACCCGCTCAATCCATATGTGCCAATCATGACTCTTGAGACCAAATATCTTCTATTTATCAAGATTCGCTCCCCCTCTTTAGATTCGCTGCATACCCATCGGGGAACATCAACTGCATTTTCACCCACAAGATAATTTCCCTCATAGCTGGCCTTCCAAGATTGAACCATGCCTTTGGCTTTGTCCAGTTCTGCTTTCCTTTTTGTTCTTTCATGTTTTGTAATGGCCTATCACATAGTGCCTCTAGATCGACTCTAGCCTTAGTATTATCCTTTGACTTCCCATCTATGCCAAACAATGTACCAAAAAGTGCCTCGGCGATATTCTTCTTAGTGTGCATCACGTCGATGTTGTGTGGGCAAAGGAGGTCTTTGAAGTAAGGCAGATGCCATAAGCATGTCTTGTGAGTCCAGGCGTGTTTAGAATTATACCCCTTGAAGTACCCTAGACGCTCTGGATCTGGCTCGAGAGTGTTTAACTGATCCAGGGTCTATTGGCCTGTCAACGCAGGTGGTGTAGAGTTTTTGACAACTCTACCTCTGATGAAGTTCTTCTTGTCTTTCCTGAACTTATGGCGAGGATCCAGGAACTGTCTATGCATGTCGAAGCAAGAAAACTTGCGACCGGCCTGAAGCCAACGAAACTCAAGAGCTCCCTTGCATGTGGGGCACGGGAACCTTCCATGCACACACCAGCCAACGAATAGTACGCCGGCAAGTCATGCGTCGAGTACATGTACCAGACATGCATTATGAAGTTCCATTTGCTATAGGTGTCTTATGTCTTGAACCCATTATCCCAGGCTTCTTGCAATTCATCCTTAAGCGGCTACATGTACACATTCATATTTTTCCCTGGATAGTTGGGCCCTGGAATTATCAAAGTCAGGAAAATGTTCTTTCTTCGCATAATCTGTCCAGGGGGGAGATTGAGTGGAAAGACAAATACGGGCCAACAACTGTATTGGGTTGCTGTCAGACCAAACACACTGAACCCATCTGTGCTGACGCCGACTCAAGGGTGCCTCGGATCTGCCACTTTGTCATCATCTAATTCATCAAACTTCTTCCACGCAACACCATCCGATGTGTGTACCATCATCAGATTCCCATCTGCATCTAGTTCTGTTCTTTTGTCCATTTTGTGCCAAGTCATCTGTCTGGCTGTCTCTTCGACCATGAAAAGACGTTCAAGTCTTGGTACGATTGGCATATACCGAAGAACACTAACGGGTATTTTGGTCTGCGTCTTCTCACCCATACCTTTGTCTACCACAACATACCTGGAAGACTTGCAAATGGGACAATAGTTCAAGTCCACATATTCAAGCCTAAATAAGGCACATCCTTTCTCACAGGCATGTATCTTCTCATAGGGCATCTTCAGTGCACGGAGGATTTTGTCCGACTGGTACAGGTTTGCAGGCATTACATGGCCTTTGGGTAGAAAGCGTCCTAATACTATCATCATTGCATCGTAGCATTCTCTGCCCATGTTGAACTGAGCCTTCAGAGCCATTACTTGTGAGATGGAATCCAACTGACAAAGCTCAGTGTGCTCGTGGAGCGGACGTTTTGAAGACTCCAACATTTCATTGAAGGCCTTTGCAGATTCCTCCATCTCCTCGTCCGAATCCCGAGCATCATCCAAGTCTTACACCATGTTTTCCATCCCGGTACCATGGTCGTCGGTGCGATGACGAACCACCTCAGGTCGGTCACGTTGGGCAGATTCACCATGAAGTGTCCACACCGTATAACTGGACGTAAAACCACTCCTCTGCAGGTGTTTGCCCATTTCAGCCTCTGTCCTCTTTTCCCTATTGTCGCACCGGAAACAGGGGCACCAGGTTTTCCTCTGGCCATTTGCAAATGCGGCTTGCAACCTACACTCTAATAGGTAATGATAGGTCCTAATCCCACCCGAGTATGTGTAGCTTGGGTTCATTTTCCCTTGCTATGCTCCAGATCCGACGCAAAATTTCAGCTGCACCTCCCCGCTGTTCTCCTGATACACGTCTCTGCAATAAACAGAAAGGATGTGTACCTGGAGAACAACAGGGGAGGCACTGACGAAATTTATGCGTCGGATCCGGAGCAAAGCATATGGGAAAACGAACCCAATCTACACATACTCGGGCTGTCCATGGATAGCGTTGGACAATTCGGTAGAATCACGGTTATAAATATGCAAATGCGTGCATATTTATAACGACGAACCCTTTCGAACGGGAGACACATATTGGTTACGCATACTGATGATTCAAGACACATAAATAGCTAGCTAGCAAGTTTCATCGGCACGAACACTGGAACAGAGTAAGGGGGGGGGGGGAGGACATGTCATTTGTGCTCACCCACGAACGAAGGGGCAGAGCTCGTCAAACGCACGGGGACGTCGTCGAACACCAAACCTCGCAACGACGAAACAACTACACATTTAAATCTACCCGGTCAACACAATTATATATGATGTTTTTCATAACAAAATCAAAAAATATATGACCTAACTCATAATTCACAAATATATGACCCCGCCGGCCTCTGGAAGGCCAAAGAGCACCTTTTTGGGAGGTGTCGGGGGTCGGGGTGTCGTGTCGGTGTCGGGGTGCCGTGTTAGGGTCGGGGTGCTGTTTCGGGGTCGGGGTGTCGTGTCGGGGTCGGGGTGTCGTGGTGTCACGGTGTGGTGTCGGGGTTGGGGTGTCGGGGTCAGGGGGTCAGGGGGTCGGGTGTCGGGGTGTGGTGTCAGGGTCAGGGGGTCGGGGTGTTTCCTTCTATCCTTCTCTTCTTCTTCTTCTTCTTCTTCTTCTTCTTCTTCTTCTTCTTCTTTCCTTTCTTCTTCTTCTTCTTCTTCTTCTTCTTCTTCTTCTTCTTCTTCTTCTTCTTCTTCTTCTTCTTCTTCTTCTTCTTCTTCTTCTTCTTCTTCTTCTTCTTCTTCTTCTTCTTCTTCTTCTCTTCTTCTTCTTCTTCTTCTCTTCTTCTTCTTCTTCTTCTTCTTCTTCTTCTTCTTCTTCTTCTTCTTCTTCTTCTTCTTCTTCTTCTTCTTTTATTTCTTCCTTATTTTCCTTTTTACTCTTCTTCTTCTCATCTCCTCCTCTTTTTCTTCTTCTTCTTCTTCTTCTTCTTCTTCTTCTTCTTCTTCTTCTTCTTCTTCTTCTTCTTCTTCTTCTTCTTCTTCTTCTTCTTCTTCTTCTTCTTCTTCTTCTTCTTCTTCTTCTCCCCTCCTCTTCTTCTTCTTCTTCTTCTTCTTCTTCCCCTTCCCCTTCTACGTATTCTTCTTTTCTTCTTCTTCTTCTTCTTTTTTCATCTTTTTTCTACTTCTTTTAATAATATGACTAATTATCTAAAACCCATGCACTAAATCTAACACTAACACATATCTAGCACTAAATCTAACACTAACAATTAAACAACAAAAAAAAGAAAAAACAGAAAAAAATAACTCACCGGAGTCGATGGGGGCCGGGGTTTCGCAACGGCAGGTGCATGGCTGTGGCGACGGGGGCCGCAGGGCTCCGGGGCAGTGGAGCTCAGGGGGCGGTGGGCGGTAGCGCCGAGCCGGCAGGGAGGCGGGGGCGACGGGGCCGCGGTGGCGCCGGGGGCGACGGTGGCGCCGGTTGGTGGGCGGGTGGTGGGGGCAGCGGGGCGCCGGGGCGGCGACGGTGGCGCCGGTTGGTGGGAGGGTGGTGGGGGCGGCGGGGCGCCGGGGCGATGGGCGGTGGGGCGGCGACAAGGTGGGGCGGCGCCGGGGCGGCGGGGTGGTGGTGGGGCGACGGGGCGTCGGCGGGTGGGGCCGGCGGGGTGGGTGGGCGACGAGGCAAGCGGCGGCGGGTGGTGTGGGCGGCGGCGGGAGGCGGTGGGCGGCGGGGGCGACGGTGGGTGAATCTGGTCGTCGGGGAGGAGAGAGGGAGAGAAACAACGAGAGGAAGGGGCGGGGTGGGGCTCGGCCGTTAGTTAGGTTAGTTCTTTGCCTCTGCCCCGCCTTTGTCGTCCGCTTTTTTTCTCTTTGCCGTCTACTAGCAGACGGCAAATAGGGGGGCCGTTAAGTTTTTCCTAATCAGCTCGTTAGTGGGGGCCACCTCTCTCTTTGCCGTCTGCCAGCTGACGGCAACGATTCTTTGCCGTCCGCTAGCAGACGGCAAAGAACTGGCTGATGGCAAAGACCTTCTTTGCCATCAGCCAGTTCTCTACCATCTGTTTTCGGGGCGAACGGCAAAGACCTTCTTTGCCGTCAGCCAAAAGACGGCAAAGAATTAGCAGACGGCAAATAAGCTAATTCCAGTAGTGATGGCAACTCTTAGTTTACCTGATCAAGATCTTCCTTATGTGTGTTGCAGGGAAACAATGGGAGACACTACGGTTTACCATCGAGGTTTGTTCAAGCAGGGTCCTTTGGCTAATAGCACATTATTGTGTAGTTGCAGGAATCATTCTAATATTTAGGTTTCTTACAATTTGGTCTTGCACATGTAGGTCCTACTGTCAGAGGCTTAGACCCATTGTTCGACCCATTTTGCATATGGGGAAATGAGATGTCCATGAATATCAGTCAAGTCAAGAAACTCAGAAAGATTGTTAGGATGAAGAAACTTGCGACGAATAACAGCAAGATCTTTGTTTGCACAATGAAGAAGACATCAGTCAACTATAGGATGGTACCAACTCTTTTACCTTGTTTTTACCCCTTGCGCCATTTCAAAATTTACAGCAATGATTTATGCATAGCTTTGTTTTCAGTACTTTTCAAAGCAGTTCACCGATGACTACCTCTCAAACCACCTGCATGGTCAAGAAGCGAGGAAGGTATTCATTCAACACCCATGGTACAATATTGATGTCTTGCTAAAGAGGACGAAGGTTGGGCGGGCAATTATCCATAGCCACTGGCCTAAAGTTGCAAGGACATTCAACATCACTGAAGGCTCAATATTTGCCTTCCGCTTCTGCAGTTTCCCAGATGAGATTCATCTGTCTATTTACCATGTATGATGCTACTTTCCAAAGGTTTTTGATGCTGCATATGAAACTTGGTGCTGTTGTGTAATGGTGTAACTGAGTGCCGAAGCTATCTGATGTAATTCGATTATGAAATCCTGGTTGCTTTTATACGGATATGAAATATCTGGCATGTTTTATAAGAAATATCAGTTTGATTAGTACATGGATTATCAATAATAGGCTAATTACCCTGCTTATTGGGGTTTTCTATTGCAAACGGTTACTCAGACAACACCGTGGGCGATGAACTCAAACAACCCGCACGGTTTCTAGAAAGTAGGCGTGTTCGATCAACTAACAATCACACACGGCTTCCGGCAGCGAACTGTTTGCGTTAGGCCACCTTGCACAAACATTTCCACACAAAGAACTGTGTGGGATGTACATACCTATGGAAATGATTTTCTGGGATTCACCATGTGGGATGTACATACCCGCGGAAATGATTTCTGGGATTCACCGTGTGGGATGTACATACCTACGAAAATGATTTCTGGGATTCACCGTGTGGGATGTACATACCTACGGAAATGATTTATGGGATTCACCATGTGGGATGTACATACCTACGAAAATGATTGGGTTTCCATGCCTCGCCCGATCGCACACTGCCCCAGCCTGGGTCCCAGGAGGGCCTCTCCCAGACGATTTCTGGGTCGTGTGGGAAGGACCCCCCTATCGCCCACACTCACTTAGCGACAGTTCCGAATGCCGTCGCGGAAAGGCGTTTTAAACCGTTTGTTTAGGACGTCGCTGTACCAGTGAGTCACATATGCTCCAAAGCAACCCTTATTTTTCTTGACCACAAAAATTTGAGAAAGTTCCTGAATATTCTTTAGACCTTGGCACACCTCCCTGTGCAAAAACATTTCATGGTTATTTGGAATATTTTTGCTACAGAAAATCTTTTCTGTTCTGACCAGAAAATGCATGTTGTGAAGGAAGTGCATTTTTCCTTGATCCAATGGAGCTGAAATTTTTAGGGCTTCATTACCCTCCTAAGAAACTCTTAACCTCCAAAACTTAGCCCTAAACTCTTTCTAGATTCTTCTCCATTAATCTCACAAGTTTCTGTAGAGAAACTTGCCAAGATGCTACAGCCTCACCCAGTCGACCTGTGTTCAACTCAAGTGCTTGGATCAAACTAGCCTTGTACAAACTACACGCAGACGGTATTTAATGCGCTGCGTGGCATGATGCCAGAGTTCATGCGGTGACGTCGCGTGTACACGATGCCAGGCAGCTAGTCGATGCGCTCTGGGTGGCGCCGACGCCTCTGTCTTGCTCGTGCGCACGTCCGAAGCCAAACCAACTCGCTACCTTGCACCTGCTGCCTCGCCTCATCACCATGACCCGCCGGAGTTTGCCGCAGCGAGCACGGGCTCATTGTTGTTGTCCCCTCCCGCGCCCTGTGCTCGTCTCCGTCCTCCCACAGTGGTGGTGTGACCCTTGGCCACTTCTCCCTCTCTCACTGGCGCTCCCCGTCGCCGTGCGCCGCTTCCAGAGACTCCGGCAAGCTCTCAATCCCCGCCTCGGCCTCGCCTATAAATTGGTCCCTCCTGAGCTCATTTCTCCTCACCGCTCCACTCATCTGGCACCCACACTCCTCCTAGATAGCCGTAGCCCGGCCGGGCAGGCCTCTGGCTTCCGTCCCCGTCTTGAGCTCGCCGGCGATCCCCTCCTCTACCACCTCCCACTCCTCTGCCTCTCAAGCTTGATCGACTGCGTGGGCGTGTTCCTGGTGGTCCACTAGTGCTCGCTGACACCTTTGGAGCCGCTGGAATGACCCCCCGACGTCGCCGTCTTCTTCCCGGCTGAGCTAAGCCCGCTGCAGCCGCTGGAGACGACCGCACCGACCTCGTCAGTCCACCTCTCGCCAAGCTATGGGTACTTGCGGGTGCGCCGTTGTCTTGCGCGTCGATCCCTCCCTTCCCCGGTGGCCGCCGACCTCTCCTCGCTGGAGAAACGCCGGCGACGCACCGCCCCACAGTTTCTCTCTCTCTCTCTCCAAACCTGACAGGTGGGGCCCGTTGTCAGCCTCACCACTCGTGCCCGAAGTAGTACGAGTGGAGGCATATTCGGCAAAATACGCCTTTGACGTCACCCTTTCACATTTTCTGTAAATTAAATTTAAATCCAGAATATTGACTAAAGTTTGACCAGCTATAACTTTATTCTATAAGTCCAAATGACCTGATTCTTTTTGCATCGGTTTTGTTTTGAAATTCTCTATCAGCATGCATAGGATGAGATTTTTGCTTGCTGTGTATATTTTCTGGTGAATAAAATAGTGGTATGTAACATTTTCGTTTTGTTACTTTAATTATTTTCAGAAGGGATTTCTTGCCTTGAAGGTCACCAGAGGGAGTGTGACCCTCCTCTGCACTAAGGAAAGCCATCACAAATATTTGCAAGAGTCTCATTTCAGTAAGTATGGTTTCTACTTGAATATCGTTATTTTAATTGCATATAGAAAATTCATATTAAGTTATTTGATGCTAGTTCAAGTTCTTGCTATGATTGTTCTATTATCAGTAGCATTATGGTTGAATAAATAAGTTTATGCAGTAGAGTAAGATGATGATATGCTTGATCTAGTTCATGTCGGTATTATGTTGAAATGATGGATATTTGGTCCATTGCATTTCCTTCGACACGATATGACTCGGTAAAATTATTTGCAAGTTGAAACCTGATAATAAACCAACTTGAACATGTTGTTGATCGAGTCATGGTGCCACCGCATCGAGGTTCCCTAAGTGCAACCACATTTGCCTTTATGGGGGGGGGGGCTTTCGTAGTCTGTTGTTATGCCTCTCGCCGGTGCCTCTAACAAGGGAAGGTTATTCGCTAGCGCTACCCTGGCCCGGTAGGCAGGTCTAACCTTGTGTGCCCATAGTTTTTTTGGTACCATGTCCCCGTTTGGGACAATTTTTTTTGCCACGATGGTGGCCGTTGGATGTCCGGAGTGGCATCGGGGCCACCCAGGACTTAGCCCAAAGGGGAGTTGGTCGGAGTGGCCGGGAGAGTGTCATGGCAGCAGATTGGTTCTATCGGAACGCCGCTGGTCGACTGAATGGGAGTCCGAGGCCATGGGTTCCATGGTGTGGGTACGGTGTACTAGCCTCTATAGACTGTGTTTAATCTATCGATAGCCGCATCCTCCGATATGAAGACAAGTTCATATTAGGTCACACCGTGGATCGACAAAAATATTAAAAATTGCACACAAAGTAAATACTTGTGGCACTGGTTTTGTTGGTGAAGTTGTTGAGACCATCGAAATGGTTTCGTTTGTGATCCGGAAGTGATCAAGTTGATATGATGAGGTTCATGGTTACGAGGTAACTGAGATGCTAAGCGGGTTGGAAAGACCCTGTTATGAGCAAATCACTTCATGAAAAGCATGTTAAATTCTTGAATTAAACCTACTTAATATCATTGTTATTGTTTGTCGTTGTTGCTTTATTTGTGTGAGTTTGCAAGTACATCCAATTTACTGACCTAGCGTGTCATGCCAGTTTCAGGAGAAATCATATCGGAGTTGGAGTTGCCTATCGCATCGTAGTCTAGACCGTCTCCACATCAGTGTCCTTGTGAGATGGAGTCCTTCTACGTCGTCGTTCCGCTGCCATGTAGTCTTATCGTGATGTCGAGGCCCCTGCTTATGTCTACTAAATAATGTACATATGTTTAGCCGCACAGAGTGTGCCTCTTGGCCTCGCTACTTGATGTAATATCAGACTCTATGTTCCGCTAGTATCAATAAAGCGGTTGTATTTCTGTACAAATCTGTTGTGTGTTGCCATAAGACATGATCTCTCGGCTCGCAATGTAAGGCAAACTGGTCGCTCTGAGCCAGGGTGTCACAACGGTTGGCATCAGAGCCACGCTGACTGTAGGACAACCTAGATAGCTAACGCGTTAGTTCAAATGGTAGATAGTAACTTTGAGTGCCGGTAGTGCTTATGTGCTTTTGGTCGATGCATTGCATGCATATATCTTATTTTTACTACTATCCGACTAACGGTTGTGTGTGTAGATTGCTCCAGTACCGTATGCGTGTCAGTTGGAGCTGGCACCGTACACTCCACCGCACCTTCTTCGAGGCGTATGGCGTCGACTCTTCCCTCACGGTGACGACCCAGTGTATCGGGTGTACTGGGAGCGTCTAGCAGACTCAGTATTCAAGTATCACGCGGTGGTTACTTTGCGTTACAGTTCGGCATCTGGCTCATACACTCGTTCTTCTAGGAGTGGTTTTGCTTCTACCCCCACTCAGGCTGTTCAGTTTGCTGCGTTTGAGATTCTCGTTGAGTTAGGCTATGACGAGATCCAGATGCAGACTGACCCAAGCTTCTACTACTACCCATCCCTGCACGATGATGGGTGTATCCATTTTCCTATGATTAATCCGCCGTCCAAGAGTCCCGCTAGCCATCTTTCCTATTATATCACTGCTAGCTATCTTCTGATTCATGAGCTGGCCCGAGAGCTGAACCGTGCTCGTCCTGCTTTGGTGGCCGCTAGGTCCAGTTTCGTTCCACCTTCCATAGGATTTACCCCTATTATTCCCCTGGTTTCTAACTCGCCGATAGCCTGGTTACTCCTTCGAGTAGCGCGGTCACCTCGACTGTGACTCCCCATAGTGCCCCCGCCGAGTGGGCTTCACTTCTCGCTACTCCCGCAGACCCTATGCTCCAGCCCCATCCAGCACCTACCCCTAAGGGAGAGCCCTTGAGGCAGCATCTTCATGTTACCTTTAACCCGGATGTTTCTGTTAACGCCACCAGTTCGGGATCCGAGTTCGGGTTAGGAGAGGACCCTGCAGGACCAGTAGAGCACTAGATCGCCAGAGTATCCGAGGTCGTTGAGGGAGTCCTGGATTAAGGGGTCCTCGGGCGTCCGGCCTGTTGTCCATGGGCCGGACTGATGGGCTGTGAAGATACGAAGGCCGAAGACAATACCCGTGTCCGGATTGGACTCTACTTGCCGTGGAAGGAAAGCTAGGCGACCTTGAAGATTCCCTCCTATGTAACCGACCTCATGTAACCCTAGATCTCTCTGGTGTCTATATAAACTGGAGAGCATAGTCCGGATAGGACAAATTCATTACCATATACTCATAG
Source organism: Triticum aestivum (assembly GCF_018294505.1). Lineage (NCBI taxonomy): Eukaryota > Viridiplantae > Streptophyta > Magnoliopsida > Poales > Poaceae > Triticum > Triticum aestivum. Next base: position 147,168,269 of record NC_057805.1, read on the forward strand.
GCTAGACTTCTAGGGTTTAGCCATTACGATCTCGTGGTAGATCAACTCTTGTAACACTCATATTCATCAAGATCAATCAAGAAGGAAGTAGGGTATTACCTCCATAGAGAGGGCCCGAACCTGGGTAAACATTGTGTCCCCCGTCTCCTGTTACCATCGATCCTAGACGCACAATTCGGGACCCCCTGTCGGTGTCAAAACCGGCGGATCTCGGGTAGGGGGTCCCGAACTGTGCGTCTAAGGCGGATGGTAACAGGAGGCGGGGGACACGATGTTTACCCAGGTTCGGGCCCTCTCAATGGAGGTAATACCCTACTTCCTGCTTGATTGATCTTGATGATATGAGTATTACAAGAGTAGATCTACCACGAGACCGTAGAGGCTAAACCCTAGAAGCTAGCCTATGGTATGATTGTTGTCGTCCTACGGACTAAACCCTCCGGTTTATATAGACACCGGAGGGGGCTAGGGTTACACAGAGTCGGTTACAAGGGAGGAGATCTACATATCCGTATTGCCAAGCTTGCCTTCCACGCCAAGGCGAGTCCCATCCGGACACGGGACGAAGTCTTCAATCTTGTATCTTCATAGTCCAATAGTCCGGCTAAAGTATATAGTCCGGCTGTCCGAGGACCCCCTAATCTAGGACTCCCTCAGTAGCCCCTGAACCAGGCTTCAATGACGATGAGTCCGGTGTGCAGATTGTCTTCGGCATTGCAAGGCGGGTTCCTCCTCCGAATACTCCATGGAAGATTTCGAACACAAGGATAGTGTCCGGCTCTGCAAAACAAGCTCCACCTACCACTGTAGAGAGAAAATAATATTTCCACAAATCTAATCTGCTGACACATTCTGCAACATGACATCACACTACGGCCCGGTCATTATTCGAACCATTTTTCTCAACCAGCTACTGCACATATTGCGAGGCGGTTTTCTTCGCACGTCTTGTCGAAGCAGAGATCATGTCCCCTTATCACGGGATTCTCATCAATATGGGTGTGGGTAACCCAACCACGCCATCAATTACGGCGCTTGGGGAATAAACGGTTTTACCAGGCAAGTGGGGAGGCGCAGAATCCCTGCTCCCTTTATAAGGGGATAAGGACTCCCTTTCGCACCCACGCTTTCTTCTTCCCGATCCATTCCCCTCCACCCAAGCTCCAGCGGCCAAGCATTCATCTTCTCTGCCCACAAAGGCTTTTAAAAAATGTCCAGATCCGGAGCAGGAGGCAAATGGATGGCCTCTGCCGTCAGGGAGAAGGATATCAAAAAGCTTCGGGAGGCCGGGTATCTGGCCAAGAAAATCAGCCATCGTCTCCCGACGGCGGGACAGATCGTCCCCACCGTGGAACCCCACGAGAGGGTTGTATTCCTCCCTCACTTTGTCCGCGGGCTAGGGTTTCCCCTCCACCCGTTCGTTCGCGACATCATGTATTATTATGGGATCGATCTTCACGATCTGTCCCCTAATTCCTTCCTCAACATCTCGACATTCATTGTCGTGTGCGAGGCTTTTCTCCGCATCTCGCCACATTTTGGCTTATGGCTGAACATTTTTAATGTGAAGCCCAAGGTAGTGGGTGGCGAGCACGCCGAGTGCGGGGGCGCTATGGTGAGCAAGATGCCCAATGTTACATGGCCAACAGGCACCTTTAACGATTCCGTCAAGGAGTGGCAACAGCAGTGGTTTTACATCACCGAGCCGCGCGGCAAGGAATGGGCCGCTACTCATGAGTTTCGATCCGGTGCCCCCCTACGGCTTACATCCTGGGTCAAGAAGGGCCTGAACTAGTCCTCGTCCGATGAATTGTCAGTGCACCAGACGCGCGTTAAAGATATGTGAGACAAGAACATTAAACTCGTCAATGTGGTCCAGGTGATGTTAGTTCGCCGGATCCTGCCTGGTCAACACCGGACTTGCAATCTATGGGAATTCGATCCGGCCAAGCACCAAACCTTGCGATGTCTTTTCGGTTCCTCGCACAAGGACATCTAGAAGGTGCTTTTCAAGTCCAGCAAAATCATTGCCGGACTCCGCCGAAGACCGCGGGTACCAACTATCCCGCCCTGCAAGTTCGGTAAGTAATCTCATTTTATGTCCGCATAACCCAAGGGAAGCGCTTAATGTGTTTTCCATAATTCTCCTAGGGCTAGACGAAGAAGGCGGAGCGGATCCATTGTCCGGCCCCGCTGCCCGAAGAACCGGCCGTCCCACTTCTGACGAAGATGCTGGTCCCGATGCCTTACAATGTGCCGAAGAAAAAGGCCGAGAAGGGGGCTAAGAAGACCCGGGTCGGTCTTCGTCACCGCGGCACTTCGGATACAATATCCGAAGGCTTTGATGCCCGTTCCGCCTCCGAAGAGGACGAGGACGAGGAAGAAGGTGAATCCCCTGCGGGGGAAGGAAAGAAAAGGACGGCCTCCACACACTTGGAGGCCGAGTCACCCAAAAGGGGAAAAGCTCCTCTTCCGGAGGAGTCCACTGCCACCGCCGACAGCGGCCCGGCGTGGGATCCCAGGGCCCAGCCCCTGGTGAACCCATGAGTATATACAGTCCGAACACGTTTACGCGTCCAGACTCATCATGGCGTAATATTTTAACCTGAGCCATATGTTTTGTAGTCCGGCGAGGTCTCGTACCGAACAATCCTCATCAGAGGATTCGCTGAGCTCGGATGCTATGGAAAGCGGGACGCCCCCAAAGGCCCCTTCCTTCAAACAGGAGAATACCACTGAGGCTTCGTCCTAGAGGGACCCCGGCCAAGGAGGAGAGGGAAAGACCATGAAGGCGGCGCCTGGAGGTCAAACTTCAGGGGCCGAACACATGGGGGAGCAAATTCCCATGGGAGCTGACGGCGAGGGCCATCTGGAATTCGGCTCCTAGCCGGATACAGTTCCGGAGACCAATACAGCTCCAGAATCAAGCAGGCAGCCTCTCTTAGCTAGGGGGTATACCGACAACTTCTGTCCAACCAGAGGCGTCAGATGCTTTGTTGGTGGCGCTAAAGAGCGCCTCCATCGTCGGTGAACACCGTGCCCTTATCGGTGCGGTGATTGAGAAGATTTAGTCTGCTGAGAGTGGACTGAATGGAGCCTGTATCAGCCTTATAAAAGGTTTTGAGGTATGTTATTCGAAGAGTGTCATAGTATGGATAGTAGCCCCTGATACACTATTCGGTGAAAGAAGAAACCGGACAGAGGATCAAATTTATGTTCGCAGGAAGACTCATTGAATGACATCTATTTCTCTTCTGTTATAAGCAGGCATCTGTAGCGGCTGCTGCCTCCCATACTGCGGAAATCTCTGGACTGAATCAAAGTCTGGGCCAAAGAAGAACTTGGCCAGTTGAAAATGCAGTTGCGAGATAAACAGGGTATGCACAAGTCTTGTTCGCGTTTAGTGCAATCAAATTTCTAGCATTATAGAATATGTTCCCTGATCTTCTATAGGGATGTTGACCGAAGTCGAGGCTCTTAAGAAGGTTGTGGCTAATGCTGAGGAAAAGGCAGCCGCAGAGCAGGCCCTCCGTGAGAAGTGCGAGGCCAGGGTTATTAAAGCTGAGCAGGAGCTGCAACAGGCCGTGAAGAAATGCGAGATCTTGGAGCAGAGTTTAACGGAGAAAGGATCCGAACTCACCAAGGCGCATCAGGCCGCGAGCGATGCCCTGGGGGAAACCCAAAGCGCCATGCAGGGGATCCAAGAGGTGAGGAAGATCGCGGCGGGTAAGGCTTTTTCCTTGTAAAGCAAATTTTTGAGGAGAAGATTATGTTTCTGATTTTGAATTCGGATTTCTCCAGGGGTGTTTGCGGAGCTGCCCCGCAGCATAGCGGATGCCGCCCAATTCTACCGGGCCGAAGAAAGGAACACTGCAGATAAGCTCTTCTGGTCGCAGTATTTGGCACCGAATTATCCGGTGCCTTTTGCCGATCAACTGAAACAGCTGATCGAACTGCATAAGGCGGCGGAACTAGCCATGAAGGACTTGATTATCCGGCTATGGCCCGCCGAGTCGATTCCAAGTAGCTACTTTGGGCTCGTGAAGCGGCTTGTAAGCGCTTGCCCCCGACTTGATGTCATCAACCGGTCGGTCTGCATAGAGGGTGCGTGAATGGCCTTCGCCCGCGCAAAGGTGCACTAGGGGAAGATGGATGCTGAGAAGCTGATGACCGAGGGGCCGCCAGAGGGGAAGGAGCACCGCAAGCCCGAAATATATTATGAAAATGCCCTTAAAGGATCCTACCTTGCAGCGGAGCTATGCACCAAGGACATTATATTTCCATGAATGCGAATGATGTCGTCCTTTGTAAATTTGTGAACAGGGTCATTTATACTATTTATTTCCTGTTATATAAAAGTTTACCCTCCTGTGTCGCCGTTTTATATTTTAAACCTGAGAGTTGGCCAGTCGTCGGCTTCTGCCCCCACGTAAGAAGTACGGGGGTGTTCGGGATAGACGTGAGCACTCTTTATCCCAGTTTTGGGTCCTTCGAAGGAGGTGCTCAGCACAACGAACCAGGCAATCGGACTATAGGGCTTTATCACTCTCACTTAGCCATAGGAGCTTTAGTAAGGTAGGCGCAGCTCCTGGTGTTCGGAATACCGTACTAGGGGCTCTATAAGCACCTGATCGGAGAAAAAAACCGATCCATCGCACGCTGCATTGGTTATGGCATTATGCGGGAGAAATCCTTAAAGATTTTATGACCTCTCGAACAGCTGACCAGCTCTCGCCGTATCATGACAGTCAGTTTTCGGCTTTCTCTACTGAGGTGCTCGTCCGGAAGAACTGGGACACAATCGCAGTAGTTCTCCCAGTGCTACCTTAGCCGATATAGCGGAACGTAAGGTACCAAAACATGGGAGCCGGGCAAACCCAACTATTGACCCAAGACATGATTCGGAGCTGATGCATATAATGCTATAAGTTCGGGGTGCCGAACTTCCACGAAGGTGTTCGGACTTTATTGCCATACTGTGGGTAAAACGAAGCCCCTGGCCCGTTTAAAGGCATATCGCGGCGTACGGATGCCACTCGACAAAAGAGTTTTAATAAGAAATGACAGCATAGAAGCGTCATACAAATCCACATATTTTATTTGAATAGTACGTCGATGCGTATAAGACAGGTAATAATGGAAAAGAAATATGACTGTGGCACCTGCTAAGACCAGGGAGGACGAAGCTGCGTGCGGATCCGGAGTATAGTCGGATGGTCATCGTGGGGAACATCTAAGGATTCCCTCGCGCTTTCGGGCTGCCTCCATATTGCCCATCCTGGTCGACGCAAAGGTGAGCCTGCAAATGAAATGTAAGAAATGTTTGTGTGCCGGAGAGCGGTTGAGCCGCTGTATGCGGCCTATCTTGGCCTTTGCCGGAGTGCTTAATTGAGCTCTGGACGAGCCGGGCTATGCTGCCGCGAAGTAGTTCGAAGTCCTTTGGCGGTATCCGGGAGCCTGGCCGTCGACTCGAGGTTCGGCTGCAAGGTGCTGCTCGTTGCTTCTGCTGTTAAGTCAGTGGTGTACTTGTTGCTGCCGGAGGAAAGGTCGGCCTTGCCCTTGACTGTGATGACGCCGCGTGGACCAGGCATCTTGAGCTTACAGTAGGCGTAATGTGGCACCGCGTTAAATCGAGCGAACGTGGTTCGTCCGAGCAGTGCCTGATAATCACTGCGGAAGGGGACGATTTCGAAGGTTAACTCTTCGGTGCGGTAATTGTCTGGTGATCCGAAGACTACCTCGAGGGCAATGGAGCCTGTACAACTGGCTTCCACACCTGGTATAATGCCTTTGAAAGTGGCTGTAGTGGGTTTGATCATCAAATGATCGATGCCCATCTTGCGCACTGTGTCCTGATAAAGCAGGTTTAGACTGCTGCCTCCGTCCATAAGGACTCGTGTGAGGCGGAACCCGTTAATTATTGGGTCAAGGACTAGTGCGGCTGGATTGCCCTGATTGGCGTTGACCGGACGATCTGTGTGGTTGAAGGTGACCGGCCCTAGTTTATATTGTGGGACGGCTGGTTCCGTTAAGTCGGCATCCCTAGGGGTGCGTGTCGGGTCCGGTTTGGGAATTTGGGTGGTGTTTACCACGTTCACCGTTTGGATTTGCGGGGGAAATTTCTTTTGCCCTCCTGTGTTCGGTGATCTGGGCTCTTCGTCGCCATCATCGCTTTGAGACCCCCCTTTATTGTTTTTGGCGCCTGCCCTGCCGGCTTGTTTGAAGACCCAGCATTCTCTGTTAGTATGGGTGGCTGGCGTCCCTGGGGTGCCATGAATTTGGCATTGACGATCGAGTATGCGGTCCAGACTGGACGGACCCGAATTGTTATTTTTGAGGGGCCCTTTCCGCTGACCGGACTTTGGGCCACTAAACCCGGCATTAACTGCCGTATCTTCGGCATTTGCACCATGTTTGTGACGCTTGTGTTTGTTGCGTCGTGGTTTGCCGTTGCTATCCCTGGCCTCTGATGAGCCAGGTTTGCTTGCTGTGTTGTTACTACGAGCCAACCAGCTATCTTCGCCCGCACAAAAGCGGGTCATAAGTGCTGTGAGAGCAGCCGTGGATTTTGGCTTCTCTTGACCGAGGTGTCGGGCGAGCCACTCGTCACGGATGTTATGCTTAAATGCCGCTAAGGCCTCTGCATCCGAACATTCAACAATTTGGTTCTTCTTAGTTAGGAACCGGGTCCAGAATTTCCTGGCCGATTCCCCTGGCTGCTGAGTTATATGACTTAAATCGTCAGCATCCGGCGGTCGCACATAAGTGCCCTGGAAATTGTCCAGGAATGCATCTGCCAGGCTCTCCCAACTTCCGATGGAGTTTGCCGGCAAGCTATGCAGCCAATGCCAAGCCAGCCCTTTGAGTTTTAGCGGGAGGTACTTGATGGCGTGTAGATCGTCCCCGCGGGGCATGTGAATGTGGAGGAAGAAATCTTCTATCCATACCGCGGGGACTGTAGTACCATCATATCATTCAATGTTTACGGGTTTGAACCCTTCTGGGAATTCATGATCCATTACTTCATCGGTGAAGCATATGGGGTGTGCGGTGCCTCTCTGCTGGGCTATGTCACGACCCAGTTCATACGAGTCTTGTTTGCTGTATTCGGCCCGGCCGGACTTGCTTTTAGTGTATCCGGCGTGACGATCACCGTCACGCGTTGGGGCGCGACCCCGTGATCCGTAGATCGATCTTGTATGTCCTGCTTTGTTTTCCAATATGTCTCTCAGGTCCCGCGTGTTGCCCCAGGCCTTGATGTTTTTATTTTTCTAGTGACGGGGTGTGGGCTGGACTTCGGGCTGATATGCCCCTCTGTCTCGGCCACGAGGTGGCCGATCAGCCGCATCATATGCTTGTAATGTAGGTTTTAATGCTTCCTCCTTGAGTTGGGGTAGCAACCTACGCTTGGTTAACTCTTGGTTGGGCGTTCGAGTTCGTATTCCTCGGCCGCCTGGACTTCCGTCCATCTATCCGCTAACAGATCTTGATCAGCTTGAAGCTGTTGTTGCTTTTTCTTTAGGCTGTTTGCTGTGGCTATAAGCCGGCACTTGAAGCGCTCCTGCTCGACGGGATCCTCAGGCACGATAAATTCTTCGTCGCCGAGGCTCACCTCGTCTTCGGAGAAAGGCATGTAATTGTCATCCTCTGATTCTCCGTCTGCTGCCTGTTCTGGAGGACTAGCTTGTTCATCCTCCCGCTCGAGGTCTGGCTGGAGGGGATTATCGTCATCTTCGGCACTATCCGGAGCGTTATTGTCTCTTGTGCCGGTATCGCTGTTTTTGCTATGGCGGGATTTAGAGCGGCGCCGCTGACGTCGGTGCTTGGGTTGCTTCTTGGAGGGGTTATCCTCCGCTGTCTTATCGCCATCGCCTTCTTTGGGGGTGTCCACCATGTATATGTCATATGATGGGGTGGCAGTCCAGCGCCCTGTGGGCGGTGGTTCTTGTTCGTCTCCTGCATCGTCGTCCATACCGTCGATGTCTTCGGAGCCGAAGTCGAGCATGTCGGTTAAATCGTCGACAGTGCTACTAAGTGGGTGGTGGGTGGGGAGCAAATTTCTTCGTCGTCCGCATCCCATTCTAGCCGGACATAGTTCGGCCAAGGGTCTCCTGACAGGGAGAGAGACCTCAACGAGTTTAGCACGTCGCCGAAGGGCGAGTGCTGAAAGATATCCGCGGAGGTAAACTCCATGATCGGTGCCCAATCGGATTCGATAGGCACGGACGCAGGCAGCTCGGAGCCCATGGCCGTGGACGAATCCAACGGTTCGGCAACACGGGTCTCGTAGGAGGTGAAGTCAGTATTCGGCTCTATCGCCACTGAGAGTGCGGCCTCCGTTGCGGGGTCCATCCACCCTTCCTCAGATGGTGCGATTTGTTCCGGATTGAGGGCCAGACTAGTTGTAGGTGTGATCTCCCGAACACTGTCCGACGGCAGAGCTAAGTCATGCTCGTAGTGATTGTGCGGCGCACCTGACATGGGCTCGAATCCGTCGAAGATCAAGTCTCCGCGGATGTCGGCAGTATAGTTCAAGTTTCCAAACCTGACCTGATGGCCAGGGGCGTAGCTCTCGCTCTGCTCCAGATGGCCAAGCGAGTTGGCCCACAGTACGAAGCCGCTGAATGCGAAGATCTGTCCGGGGAGGAAAACCTCACCCTGGATCGCATCGTTGCCGATGATCGAAGGAGCCATCAAGCCTTGTGGTGACGGCATAGTGGAACTCTCAATGAAAGCACAAATGTCGGTGTCAAAACTAGCGGATCTCGGGTAGGGGGTCCCGAACTGTGCGTCTAAGGCGGATGGTAACAGGAGGCGGGGGACACGATGTTTACCCAGGTTCGGGCCCTCTCGATGGAGGTAATACCCTACTTCCTTCTTGATTGATCTTGATGATATGAGTATTACAAGATTTGATACCGCGAGATCGTAGAGGCTAAACCCTAGAAGCTAGCCTATGGTATGATTGTTGTCGTCCTACGGACTAGACCCTCCAGTTTATATAGACACCGGAGGGGGCTAGGGTTACACAGAGTCGGTTACAAGGGAGGAGATCTACATATCCGTATTGCCAAGCTTGCCTTCCACGCCAAGGAGAGTCCCATCCGGACACGGGACGAAGTCTTCAATCTTGTATCTTCATAGTCCAACAGTCCGGCTAAAGTATATAGTCCGGCTGTCCGAGGACCCCCTAATCCAGGACTCCCTCACCCCCTACCCGAGATCTGCCGGTTTTGACACCGACATTGGTGCTTTCATTGAGAGTTCCACTGTGCCGTCGCCAAGAGGGTTGATGGCTCGCCTTGTTGTCAAGGATAATATCAACTCCGGAGGAGTCCTGACCCCAGGCCAGACCCTCGGGCTCGGCAGCTTCGTTATGACCGCCGGCTCGGCTCTTAAGCCGAAGATGACCTCACAAGTCATCAAAAATCGCCTCCGCATTGATCCCGAATACTCCGCCCGCATGGATCCAATGGAGTTATCGTCGTTGAACGAACTCCTAGATCGCATGGCCGCCTTGGGGGTCGCTACAGACTATGATCGGGTCGGGCTTACACCCGACCAGAGAGAAATTAAAACTCCACCGATCACCCATCAGATAGCAGTAGTCGAGGAGCGGAGCAACTCTTCCACTATATTGAAGACGAACTATGTTCGGATCACCGATCTCGAAGAGCCGGATAATGTCCGGCAGAAAAGTATGTCTCTTCTTCTGGACATAGAGTCGGATGACGAGCCTGAAAAATCAGTCGATATCCCGGGCCCCGAACTGTCCGGCCCGGTAGACATCCAAACTCCGGAACCAAATCGGGTCAGGGCTCGGATTCAATTCCACCCACCCACCCGGACATAGATACAATCAGGAGCATCAAACAACAGTTTCAGGAAACGGTCCACCACTTCTAGGCCAGATTCCTCCATGTCAAAAACAAGGTAAAAGACTGCCATGACGAAGACGCGATAGCAGCATTCTCCAACAACTGCGTGGACGAAGGTATCCGTAACGCCATCAATCACCGCCGCATACCAAAGTTCGCTGACCTAGCGACTATCGTACAAAAGTACAACGCGATGGAAAGCGCCTGGAAAGCTCAGGCGGCTTGCTGGGAACCATCCCGGCTCCCCCTACATGCAAATAGGACGCGCCCTCGTGGCACGCCCAGCTGAACAGTCAAAAACATAAACCTATTACGTGGCATGGCACCGTTCTGGAGGGATGGCTCAGTGGCCCATGCAAAATACACACAACGCCAGATACCGTGGCAACCCATAGCCTTAGAGCATGTTGGATACTCTCGCAGGTAGGCAAGAGCGGCGCGGACATCCTTATCAAGGACACCCCAGAACAACACCCTCCAGCAAATGACAACAATAGAGTATTGGCAGTCTTCGAGACATTCGCCTCAAACAACAAGCGTAAAAGGGCCCTACACGATTTCACCGAAGTTTGCAAGGTCGCTGCAATTGACCCCTGGAATGACACGGCCATAACCTTCAACGCCAATGATGAACCTAAATACAGAACAGTCCGAGCGCCAGCTGCCCTAGTCCTCAGTCCCATCGTGGACGGCTTTCGACTTACAAAAGTCCTCATGGACGGCGGCAGCAGATTAAACCTCATTTACGAGGACATGCTCCACAAGATGGAAATAGCTAGACAGGAGCCGCATCGAGAAAAGCAGCACAACCTTTCGAGGTATCATTCCCAGCCGGGAAGCTCAGTGTGCAGGAAAAATTACAATTGATGTGGTATTCGGCACGCTGGAGAATTATCGGTCCGAAGAAATAACTTTCCAGGTGGCCCCTTTCAACAGTGGGTACCACGCCCTGTTAGGGCGAGAGGCCTTCATGCGCTTTCAAGCCATACCTCATTATGGGTATATGAAGCTAAAAATGCCCGGGACTAATGGAATAATCACCCTCGTTAGTGATCCGGACATAGCCCTCCGTGCCGAGAATAAAACCGCATCCTGGGCCCTCGAGGCATTGTCTGAGGCCCTTGCGACCGAAGAACTAACCACACTACGCTCCACCGTGGATAAGGATGATGTGATCCTGGACAAACGACCCAAATCCACTTCCTTCAAGCCAGCAGAACAAATAGTCAAATTTCAGGTCCATCCAACAGACCCGAAGAAGACAGCGTCCATCGGAGCGCAACTCAGCCCCGCAGTCGACGTAACAGTACGAGACTTCCTGCGTGAAAACTAGGATATATTCGCTTGGCATCCTTCCGATATGCCAGGAATCCCGCACAAGTTGGCCGAACATAGCCTCAACATACTAAAGGGATATAAGCCGGTCAAGCAAACTCTGCGGCGCTTTTGCAAACCCAAACGACAAGCTATGGGGGAGGAGCTAGCCAAACTCATCGAGGTCGGATTCATCAAAGACATCAAACATCCGGACTGGCTGGCAAACTTGGTAATGGTACCACAGAAGGATAAATCCTGGCGCCTATGCGTCAATTTCAAAGACCTTAACAAGGCTTGCCCTAAGGATCCCTTCCCTCTTCCCCGCATCGATCAAATCATTGACGCTACCGCAGGTCACGACTCGCTGTGCTTCCTTGATGCATATTCCGGATACCATCATATCAAAATGAAGGAGACCGATAAAGCTGCAACAATATTCATCACGCCATACGGGCCGTTCTGCTTCAACACCATGCCTTTCGGGCTCAAGAACGCCGACGCCACCTACCAGCGCATGATCCAAACATGCCTTGAGAAACAGATCGGCAAAACAGTGGAGGCCTACGTGGACAACGTCGTCATCAAAACTAGACATGTCAAAACATTAATAGACGACTTGCATCTCACATTCAACAACCTCCGCAAATACGACATCAAGCTTAACCCGGAAAAGTGCGTCTTCGGCATCCCCGCCGGTAAGCTATTGGGCTTCATCGTTTCCAATAGAGGAATTGAAGCAAATCCAGCCAAAATCCAAGCTCTGTCACAACTGGCTACGTCAACCGAACTCAAGCAGGTCCAAAAACTCGTAGGGTGCGTGGCAGCTTTAAGCCGCTTTATCTCCAGGTTGGGAGAAAAGGCGATGCCGCTCTATCGCCTTCTACGGCGCACCGATAACTTCGAGTGGACAGACGCGGCGACAGCCGGACTGGAAGAAATAAAAGCCCTTCTGGCAAGCAACCCAATCCTGGCCGCGCCAAACGCCGGTGAACCAATGCCCTTATACATATCAGCAACACACCAGGTGCTGAGCGCCGTACTCGTCGTCGAACGAGAACAGGACGGACAGAAATTCCCGCTCCAGAAGTCGGTATACTATGTATCCACCGTCCTCACACCATGCAAATCCCGGTACCCTCATTATAAAAAATAGCATATGCAGTCTTCATGGCATCCCGAACATTGCGACACTACTTTCAGGAGTGCTCTATCACAATGGCCTCCGAAGTGCCCCTCAATGATATAATTAACAACAGGGATGCAACGGGCTGGATTGCCAAATGGGCCATTGAGCTCCTGCCATTCGACATCACGTACAAACCACGTAGAGCCATCAAATCCCAGGTACTGGCCGACTTCGTTGCCGAATGGACAGAGGCCGAACTCCCACAAGAGTACGGTGCGTATTCCAACTGGGTGATGCATTTTGACGGCTCCAAGATGTTGGCAGGACTAGGGGCGGGCGTTCGTATTAACGTCCCCCACAGGAGATATCGTCCAGTACGTACTCCAAATATTATACACAGACTCCAACAACGCAGCCGAATATGAGGCCTTGCTACATGGCCTCCGGATGTCCGTATCAATGGGCATACAACGCCTGGAGGTGCGCGGGGACTCAAACCTCGCAATATCCCAAATTAATGGAGACTTCGACGCCAAAGATCCAAAGATGGTAGCTTATCGCAATGTCGTTTTGAAGATGTCGGCTCGGTTCGAGGGACTCGAATTTCATCACATCGCCCGCGAAAGTAACCATGTGGCAGACGTCCTTGCTCGCATCAGCGCTAAGCGCGACCCCGTCCCACCTAACATCTTCCTTGAAAGACTCTTTAAGCCATCCATGGTATGGCAAGGGGGAGATAGCAACGATAGTCCCGTTTCGAACACAAACACAGATAACGAACACGCCGATATCATCGGAGGGTCAACCACCGAAGTAACACCATCGGCCCACCTCATTATGGCAGTAATTACCCCGTGGACCGAACCATTCTTGGCCTACTTTCATAGGAAGGAGCTCCCAGAAGATCAGAATGAGGCTCGCCGCATAGTCCGGCATTCGAAGGCCTATAAAGTTCACGAAGGAGAGCTCTACAAGAAAAGCACTACCGGAGTCCTTCAAAGGTGTATCTCCGAGGAGGAGGGGCAGCAACTCTTGGCAGAAATTCATGCCGGTCTCGGTGGGCACCACACCGCAGCCCGGACACTTGTCAGCACGGCCTTCCGTACAGGATTTTACTGGCCCACGGCCCGGGCAGACGCACAGGACCTCGTCCAGCGCTGCGTCGGGTGCCAACTCTTCGCCAACCAAAGCCATATGCCCCCAACCGCTCTACAAACAATCCCCATTACATGGCCCTTTGCGGTCTGGGGCTTGGACATGATCAGACCCCTTAAAGGGGGAAGTCATAAGAAAAAATATCTGCTGGTCATGGTGGGCAAATTCACCAAGTGGATAGAGGCTAGACCGGTTAAAACGGCCGAGTCCGGACCGGTGATTGCATTTATATCCGATGTGGTACACTGTTATGGTGTACCGCACAGCATCATCACCGATAACGGTTCGAATTTCACAGCTGATGAGGTAAAAAACTGGTGTGCTAATCTGGGCATTAAGCTCGATTACGCGTCCATCTACCACCCGCAAACAAACGGTCAAGTCGAGCTAGCTAATGGTCTTATTAGGAGTGGCATCAAACCCAGACTAGTGCGGTCTTTGAAAGAATCAGACAAACACTGGGTCGAGGAGCTCGACTTCGTACTCTGGGGGCTGCGGACCAGGCCCAACCGCACTACCGGATACACACCTTTCTTCATGGTGTACGGCGCAGAGGTTGTATTGCCCTGCGATATTATACATGACTCACCTCGAGTGCGCATGTACGAAGAGAAAGAGGCCGAGTTGGAGCGGCAGGACAGCCTAGACGCCCTGGAGGAGGAGCGCGACATCGCCAAAGCCCGCTCAACATTTTATCAATAGCAGGCTCGAAGATGTCAAAGCAGAGAAGTACGGGCCAAGACTTACAACGTCGGCGAACTCGTTCTACGCTTGCCAGAGAAGAAAAAGGACAAACTCAAGCCCAAATGGGAGGGTCCCTTCATAATTGACGAAGTTCTGACCGGAGGAGCGTACCATCTTCGTGACGCATCAGACAATCGCCTAGAGCCGAACCCCTGGAATGCGGCCAGACTCCGAAGGTTCTATGCCTAGTGCCGAACCCTTTGTTAGTCTCCTTCTCCCTCGTAGTTTCCCTAACTCATTCCCCCTTTTACACAATGCTTTTCGCTTTAAATCTCTCATTCAGCTCGACCGAACAGTGCTGACATACACTTTTTTACATACGTACGCCCATTATACCTGGGGGCTTCTTTCACAGAAGCTTGTTAATATTACTTTCCGAAGCATCAAGCTCATCACACATACGCGTTTTTCCCGTATGTCTTTTTCTTCACCATTATATGCATCGATATGACTTAAGTTTTGGCCAAGCTGGGTTGCCTGGCTCCTGTGCTTACCCCTACGTTCCCGATTGTTCGGCTAGGTGGTAAAGGGAGCACCTCTGCGATTGTTACTGCCGGGTCACCTGGATGTGTACCTCAGACTGGGTGAAGCCGAAAGCTAGCGTTCTTAAGGGAATATTCGGTCGGTGGATGAAAACTATTTTTTGCACTCACTCCATAGTGAACCCCCAGAAGCTATACACACCGTGATTTTCACATCACAATCTGGACATGTCTACTAATGCATGCACACCCAGGGAAAGGAACCCTTAATGGAACTATTCTCCCTGGAAGATGTTTCTTACAATCTCAATGTAATATAACATAACTAGCCGGATACAACTTGTCTGTTCAAGCAACTATGACCCCTACGCTTAGTTTTCCACGCATACCCCGGCCTATTCGACCGTGACGGTATTCGGAAACACTCCGCACCTTCGGGTCCGGAGGTGGAAGCGAAAAGGTCTGCCATGACAAATGATATACAATTCGGCTAGAAATTCCACATGGCAGGAAAGTACATAGTCACTTGGACTCACACACTTCTGCCTCTATACCATCAAACAGGCAATCTAATTTACAATCCTGCTAGGAATATCTGGCGGCCACCTCTACTTGGTCATATACTAAACTAATGGGAATTTCTTCCCCATTCGACCCTACCGGTCCAACCCGCACCATGTGATTAGGATCAAGCTTGGTATACCGAGTTTTGACCATGGCCCAAGCCTCTCGCGCACCCTCTCGGCAGGCAGATATCTTCCATAGCTGGATACGTCGCCGCGCTCCTTTAAACAGCTCTACAAGCTCCTCCATACTTCCTAGAGGGGAGGCAGATGGCCATAGAGCCTTGGCAACACTCCGCATAGCCAGCCACGCATGTTCGTGCACTTGCGACAGCTTTTGCAGCAGATCACTCGATGATCTGGACACCTCCTCTTCAGGACGGCCTGTTAATATACCTGCAGTCATAGCTACATCACTTTCTCCTATCTCCGAACTACTTTCAAAATAGTTTAGATACATACTGAATATACCGCCTCGCAGCCTCTTGTTTTCCTTCACGGAATCGGCTAGCTGGGCCCACACATCTTTCAGCTTTTCGCCTAGCTGGGTCTTGCAATCCTGGAGCTGGTTTTTCTCAATAATGGCCTGCTTCAGCACACGATCGCCTGTAGCTTGTAGCCTTTTGGCTTCTTGCTCATTCGCTTGCGCGATCTCCAACGCCTCTTTGAGTCCCCCTGACCATTATGTCATGGTATAAGCAAGACTGTCAATATTCTCGGCATATAAGTATATTTTCTCGTTGGAGGGGAATATTACCAGGTGACGCCTTCTTGAACTCTTTTAGTTCGGCGGTAGCAGCATTTAGCTGCGTCCGACATTGTTCCAGCTCTTGGGATAGCAGGTTGTTCTTCTCTGTAAGAACCTGGTCATACAACGGTCCTTAAATCAGTTGTACCAACTGCTTTAAGTCGCGGGGGCTACTGGCATAGGCTATCCTTTTTGATAAAGTAACCTTACCTGTACATCTGTTAGATATTGCCTCGTGGCTTTTCTAAGCCCGTCTCGAGCAGCTCGGATGTATGCGTCGCCTGAGCTAAAGGCATTAAATGCCTCGTCCGGGAACGCCGGGTCTTGTAAAACAGCCCTGGAGCACCGATGATTCATGGCGCTCTCTACTTCCGAATTGGTAACGGACATATTGTCCGAACCCTTGGCCGAAGGGCAGTCCAGCTTGGTTTCTACATCGGCCACCGTCTCCCCGACCGGATCTAAATCTTGGTGGTTGGGAACGCGGCCGTCCGGACCCCCGGACACAGTTCGGCTAACCTTGTTCCTGTAATCGTACAGGCGCATAGGTCATAGTCGGATATGGCCGCTAAAAAATATATTTATCCGTACCTCCTCGATGAGGTCCCGGCAGTGCTTTCACCGGCCCTCCTCTTCGAAGGCCTGCCCAGTGCAAGAACCGATTTTCTCGGTATCATCAAACGCCTCCCCTGTAAAACGCGCGACAATGCGGTGGGTGAAGCAGAGTAAGAACACCCTTTCAGAAAAGGTGTTTCTTGATTACTTACCCGTGAAGCAGGAAGAAGACCAGGATAATCGGCGATGATGGCCACTTCCGTGCCATCATAGCTCGTCTGGTAAAACACCCCCTCCGCGAGCACCACAAATATATCCGGATCCTCTTCGAACCCGGGATCAAGCTCCCGGTTGTGGTCCTCCGGCTGTGGGGCGGGACTATGGAATCCCTCGGTGACCTTTCGCCAGTGCTGTCGTAAGCAAACAAACCAGAAATTTATCAAAGGCAATTCGGAGATGGAGGGAGTAAAAACAGAGGGGTCGGACCTTACCCAACTGGGAGGGTTATACATGGACTACCCGTCTCTGAGCTTGATGCGAAGAAAATCCTTTTCCTCCCCTTTGAACAGTTCGACTAATATCTTAGCCAAAGCGGCAGGGGTATCCGGACCTTTCCGGCCACAGCGAGAGGCGTCATCCTCCCCATTGTAGTCCCACATGGGAAGCCCTCTGTATTGGAGCGGCTGAACCCCTCGCGCTATGGAGATCGCCATCACCTCGATTACTGTGAGCCCGGACTGAGCGAGCTCTTTTATCTTGCTCATTAGCTGACGAACCTCCGCGCCGTCTCCTTCTTCAAGACTCCGGGGACGCCAACTGTGGCGTTTCTTCAGCGGGGCGACCGCAAATTCGGGAAGGCCCTTTCGAACTGGATCGGTAAGCGGAACGTCCTCGATATAGAACCATTCGGAGGGCCAGCCATCGGGTGCCTTCCTTGGTGTGCCGGATGGATATCCGGTATCGGCGACGCGCCATACTTCGGCTCTGCCCACTTCAAAAATAGACCCTTCGTGATTGCGCGGGACGAGGCAGAACAACTTCCTCCACAACTCGAAACGAGCCTCGACGCCCAGGAATAATTCACACAAAGTGACGTAACCCGCAATGTGCAGAATGGAGGCCGGAGTGAAATTGTGCAGCCGGAGGCCGTAGTACTCCAGAAGCCCTCTGAGGAACGGATGGATTGGAAATCCAACGCCTCTTAGCAGGTAGGGGACGAAACACACTCGCTCTCCCTCGGACGGATTGGGGAAGTCCTCTGCCTGAGCCCCCTCATTGAAGGAAGCTAGCCCCGTCCGAACAGGGACTAGATCTGCAGGGCGAAGGAATCCCTGCGTTTGCAACTTCGTCAACTGGCTATGAGACACAGAACACCTCTCCCACTCGCCTTACTCTGGGCCGGGACGAGCGGAGGAGCTAGGAACGCTGGCCATGCTGGAATGGTCTCTCCTAAGTAGTCTTTGGAGATTTCTTCTGCGTGGCGCTGGATGGATCTAGATCTAATCCCTTTAAATAGGCGCCCTTCCTTACGTAGAGGGGGTGTTATTCGCAAAAATACCCTGACTTTCCACATTCGCTAGACACGTGGAGGATGAAGATTATTTAAAATGCGCGGAAGCCAAGGAGGCGACACTGGATAGATGGCACAATACATTACTTGGAGATCATCGAAGGAGGAACCCGCCTTGCAATGCCGAAGACCATGTGCGTGCCGAGCACCTCGCTATTGAAGACTGGTTCGGGGGCTACTAAGGGAGTCCTGGATTAAGGGGTCCTCGGGTGTCCGGCCTATTGTCCATGGGCCGGACTGATGGGCTGTGAAGATACGAAGGCCGAAGACAATATCTGTGTCCGGATTGGACTCTACTTGGCGTGGACGGCAAGCTAGGCGACCTATTATGAAGATTCCCTCCTATGTAACCGACCTCATGTAACCCTAGATCTCTCCGGTGTCTATATAAACCAGAGAGCATAGTCTAGATAGGACAGATTCATTACCATATACTCATAGGCTAGACTTCTAGGGTTTAGCCGTTACGATCTCGTGGTAGATCAACTCTTGTAACACTCATATTCATCAAGATCAATCAAGCAGGAAGTAGGGTATTACCTCCATAGAGAGGGCCCGAACCTGGGTAAACATTGTGTCCCCCGTCTCCTGTTACCATCGATCCTAGACGCACAGTTCGGGACTCCCTACCCGAGATCCGCCGGTTTTGACACCGACAGTCGTCATGATGCTTGGATGTACGAGGGTAGTCGTACATGTCATGATGTTTCCTTTCATGTACGCGTGTAGTCGTATTTGTCATGATGTTTCCTTTCCTGTAGCGTGTAGTTGTATTTGTCATGACTTTTGGATGTACGGATGTAGTCATACCGGTCATGATGTTTCATGTCATGTATGAGTCTATGTATAATTATGTTGGAACTTTTATCCGTTATTATTCGCCTTGGTTTCTTGTTGCTTTCTTTCGGGTTTTGTCGCTTGCTTTTCTTCCCCATTTATGGATGTTGCTCATCTCGATGCTTCGTATTGGAAAAAAAGGATGACAAGAGGAGGTAGCAGCAGTCAGGCAGGTGACGATACCCCCATTCGTCGCTCCGCCCGACAAGCAGGACATTCCCCTAAACCATATCAGCCACCACCACCTCCTCCACCACAACCACCTACCACAGAACAGATCATGAGGATGTTCGAAGAAAGGAGAAACCAAGATTTACTTCAATTACTGAGATGTGTGCAGGCTATGGTTGGACAGAATGGAAATCAGTATGGCAATCGCTCCAAATTATGAGACTTTCAGAGGACAAAGCCTCCCACTTTTAGTCAAGTTGTCGATCCTTTGGAAGCTGATGATTGGTTGTGGACTATTTAAAAGAAACTTGAAATTGCCCGCACTGAAGAAGCCGACAAAGTTCCATTTGCTACACATTATCTGGAAGGATCTGCTGCTATATGGTGGGACAATGCTAAAGCTATGTGGCATGCGGATGATGAGATCACTTGGGATAAATTCAAGGACAACTTCCGCAAGTACCACATTCCCGCTGGAATCATGAAAGTCAAGCAGCATGAGTTTCTCACTCTCACTCAAGGAAACCTGTCAGTAAATGAGTATCTGCATAAATTCAATCACTTGGCTCGTTATTCCCTCTTTGATGTGGCCACTGGAGAAAGGAAAATAGATCTATTCCTTGGAGGACTCATCCAGCACCTCCGATGCACACTCAGCATGTTCGACTTCCCCGACTTTTAGACTTTGGTGAACAAGGCCCTCATTGTAGAAAGGGAACACAAGTTGGTTCACGACAATAAGCCCGCTTACAATGATCATAAACACATGTTCGAGCCTAGGAAGGATGGATAACGAGTGCAGAAAGCTCGTACATGGAAGCAGCCACATTTTGAGTTCAAGCCAACCTGGCAGCAGAATACCAACAAGACCAACAACCAATTCAAGACAATCATGGCCAATCCTATCCAGGAAGACTATCAGCACAGCAACGCATGTTTCTGTTGTGGGCAGACCGGACACTATGCAAAGCAGTGTCCCACAAATAACAAGACGAATGCACCCCTCAAGTCTCAAGTCAACCATGTGGAATCCTATGCCGAGGAGGAAATGATCCAAGGTGAGGTGCATCATCTCTCCACCGAAGAAGCCCAAGAAAACCCCCAAGTAGTCATCGGTATGTTTCCAGTTAATAACATACCCGCAATAATTTTATTCAACTCGTGGGCTTCCCATTCCTTTATTTCGCGGAGTTTTGTTGCCCAAAAGAAGTTTTCTTGCTCTCTTCTTGAGAAAAGAATGATGGTGCAAATCCCCGGGATCCCTGCTCAAAACAAATTTGGTATGTCGTGACTTGGAAATACGGATTCTTGAAGTCATGTTCCCTGCCACACTGGTAGTCATTGAATCCGAAAGGTTGGATGTCATTTTGGGAATGGATTGGCTGACAAAGCATCAGGTCTGCATAAATTGTGCAACAAGGGAAGTTACATTAAGAAATCCGGCAGGACAGACAGCAAGGTTTGTGGCTTGTAGAACTATGCCTGAAAAGGAAATGGTTTTTACAGCAATATCCTCAGATGTGGAATTAATACCAGTGGTTAGCGAGTTTCCAGATGTATTCCCTGAAGAATTACCAGGAATGCCACTATACCGGGAACTCGATTTAGCCATTGATCTCGTGCGAGGAACGACACCCATATACAAGAAATATGACCGGATGCCTTCATCTGAACTACATGTGCTAAAGAAACAACTCGATGAGATGCTCAAGAAAGGATACATCCACTCCAGTTCTTCACCCTGGGGGTCACCTTCGATATTCGTGAACAAAAAGGATGGTAGTCTCTGGATGTGCATAGACTATCGACAGCTCAACAATGTCACTATCAATAATAAATACCCGCTCCCTAGAATTGATAATTTATTCGATCAATTGCGCGGAGCTCAAATCTTTTCCAAGATATAAGGACCGGGTATCATCAACTCAAAATAAAGAAAGAAGATATTCCTAAAGCCGCATTCACTACGTGTTATGGTCTATATGAATACACAGTTATGTCATTTGGGCTGACCAATGCTCCTGCATTCTTCATGAATATGACGAACAAAGTGTTCATGGACTTCTTGGACAAATTTGTGGTGGTATTTATCAACGATATTCTCATATACTCAAAGGGAGAAGAAGAGCATAAACAATATCTCCGAGAAGTATTGCAAAGGCTTCGTGACCACCAGTTTATGCAAAATTCAGTAAGTGTGAATTCTGGCTTAAGAATGTCAGATTCTTGGGGCACATACTCTCCGATGAAGGAATAGTTGTGGATCCAAGCAAGCTTAAGGACGTGCTAAAATGGCCAGCACCCACGTCAGTGCTAGAAATCAGAAGTTTTCTAGGGCTTGCTGGTTATTACCGCCGATTCATTGATGGCTTCTCCAAGATTGCCAAGCCCATGACAGAGCTGCTCAAGAAGGACCAAAAGTTCTTATGTTCTGAGGATTGTAAGAAGAGCTTTAATGAACTAAAGACTTGTATGACCTCAGCAA
Source organism: Triticum aestivum (assembly GCF_018294505.1). Classification (NCBI taxonomy): domain Eukaryota; kingdom Viridiplantae; phylum Streptophyta; class Magnoliopsida; order Poales; family Poaceae; genus Triticum; species Triticum aestivum. Next base: position 147,189,900 of record NC_057805.1, read on the forward strand.
CCGTGTTGACACTCCCAGACATCTATTGAAGCTTTGATGTGTACTGCGATGCATCTCGAAAGGCCCTAGGATGCGTACTCATGCAAGATGATAAGGTTGTACCTTATGCGTCTAGACAGCTACGACCACACGAAGGAAATTATCCTACTCATGACTCGGAGCTAGCAGCCGTTGTGCATGCCTTAAAAATTTGGAGGCATTACCTTATTGGCAAGCGGTGTCAAATATTCACTGACCACAAAAGTCTCAAGCACATATTTACTCAACCTGATTTGAATCTCTGACAAAGAAGATGGCTTGAGTTGGTCAAGGATTATGCTCTCAACCGCAAGCCAGCCACAATCAATGCATTAATGACATCTTTGCCTCCCGAGTTACAAGAAGAAATGGTCCAACTCAATTTGATCATTGTAGAGGCTGACTGCACCAAAGTGGTGGTAGTCACTCCCACTTTAGAAGAAGAAATTCACAAAGCTCAGCCGGGAGATATGTTCTTGCAACACCAAGTCGCCCGGATAAATGAAGGCAAGACTCAAGATTTCCTGATGGATGAGCAGGGTACCCTACAATTTCGAGGACGAATATGTGTACCCAAATAAGAAGAGTTGAGGAAGAAGATATTGGCAGAAGCCCACGAGTCCTCATACTCGATCCATACCGGAGGTACCAAAACGTACGAGGACCTCAGACAAACGTTCTGGTGGGATGGAATGAAGAAGGGTATTGCATACTTCATCGCCTGCTGTGATATATGCAATAGGGTTAAGGCGGAACATCAAAAACCCGCCGGGCTACTTCAACCTTTTCCCGTCCCATAATGGAAATGTGATGATGATGTCTGCATGGACTTTATCACCGGTCTTCCAACCACCCCGCGTGGAAACAACGCTACATGGGTCGTGGTGGACATGTTAACCAAAGTGGCCCATTTCATTCCTATCCGGACCACATACCGTGCAAATCAACTGGCTCAACTCTATGTGTCCTGAATCGTCAGTTTGCATGGCGTACCTAGAACTATCACCTCAGATCGAGGATCCCTTTTTACCATGGCATTTTGGGCACATCTTCACCAAGCCTTGGGGACATCATTGAAATATAGCACATCTTATCACCCTCAGACAGATGGCCAGACGGAGCGAGTAAATCAAATACTTGAAGACATGCTCAGGGCATGTGCTCTTGTTCAAGGATCCAAGTGGGAAGACAGCTTACCCTACGCTGAGTTTTCCTACAACAACAGCTATCAAGCCAGCCTCAAGATGTCACCCTATGAAGCCTTGTATGGATGCAAGTGCCGTACCCCCTTAAGCTGGTCCCAGACCGGAGATAGTCGTATTTTTGGGACTGACTTGATGATGGAAGCTGAGAAGCAAGTCAGGGAAATCCGAGACAAATTGCAACTAAACAAGTCTCGACAAAAGAGCTACCATGATGTAAGCACCGACATATCAGTTTTGAACCTGGTAAATATGTCTACCTCAGAGTCACACCTATGAAAGGAGTCAAGATATTTTAGAGCCGAGGAAAGCTTGCACCAAGGTATATTGGCCCATTTCTGGTTATGTCCAAGGTTTGCACAATGGCATATCACTTGGAACTTCCCCCGGAACTGTCAGAGATACATAATGTCTTTGACGTGTCCAAGTTGCGACGGTGTATCTCACCACCTGAGAAACAAACTGATATGCAGAAATAAAGCTTGCTAAGGATCTAACATGCGAAGAGAAACCTTTCAGTTAAGTTTTACAAGGTGCAGTGGGAACACCATACCGAAAGTTAAGCTACCTTGGAAAGAGAGGATTTCTTAAGCATAGCATATCTTGAATTGTTTCCTGAGCAACCGAATCTCGAGGACGAGATTCATCCTAAGGGGGGGAGGTTTGTGACACCCCGGTTTTTGCCCTCTTTCTTTTTTCTGGACTCATTTGCATTTTTTATTTGAATTTGAGTTTTGAATCAACTCATTTGTACTTAATCACTTCAGCATTTCTTTGGCTTTCACCCAAGTGACGCACCTAACTCTCAAACTCATCTCTCTCTCTCTCTCTCTCTGATATATAATAAAATGGCTAAGGGAATATTTTTCTTAAATGAAAAATATTCATTTTCCCTCTGAAATAGTACTTCAGTCACTTATGCTCCAAAGCAAACCTCATTTCTCTTGCCCACAAAAATCTGAGAAAATTCCTGAATATTCTTTAGACCTTGACACACCTCCCTGTGCAAAAATATTTCATGTTATTTGGAATATTTTTGCTACGAAAATATTTTCTGTTCTGACCAGACAATGCATGTTGTGAAGGAAGTGCATTTTTCCTTGATCCAATGGAGCTAAAAATTTTAGGGCTTCATTACCCTCCTAAGAAAACCTTAACCTCCAAAACTTAGCCCTAAACTCTTTCTAGATTCTTATCTATTAAGCTAACAAGTTTCTGTCCAGAAACTTGCCAATATGCTATAGCTTCACGCATTCGACCTGTGTTCAACTCAAGTGCTTGGATCGACCTAGTCTTGCACGAACTACACCCCAGACATGATTTTAATGCGCTGTGTGGCATGATGCCAGAGTTCACGTAGTGACCACGCGTGTACGCGATGCCAGGCAGCTAGTCGACGCGCTCTAGGTGGTGCCGACACCTTTGTTTCGCTCGTGCGCGCGCCCGCAGCCAAACCAGCTCGCCACCTTGCACCTGCTGCCTCGCCTCATCACCATGACCCCTCCCTGCCGCTCGCCGACGCTGGAGTTCGCCGCAGCGAGCATGGGCACGATGCGGCCAAGTGCACGGTGAGCACGGGCTCACTGTTGTTGTCCCCTCCCACGCCTTGTGTTGTTTCCGTCCTCCCACAGTGGTCGCGTGACCCCTGGCCACTTCTCCCTCTCTCACTGGCGCTCCTCGTTGCCGTGTGCCGCATCCAGAGACTCCGGTGAGCTCTTGATGCCCGCATCGGCGTCGCCTACAAATTGGTCCCTCCCGGGCTCATTTCTCCTCACCACTCCACTCCTCTGGCACCCACACTCCTCCTAGATAGCCGCAGCCCGGCCAAGCAGGCCTCTGGCCGCCGTCCCGTCTCGAGCTCGCCGGTGATCCCCACCTCTGGCACCTCCCACTCCTCTGCCTCTCGAGCTTGACCGACTGCGTGGGCGTGTTCCTGGTGGTGCACTGGTGCTCGCTGACGCCTCTGGAGCTGCTGTAACGACCACCCCGATGCCGACATCTTCTTCTCCGACGAGCTCCACCCGGTGCAGCCGCTGGAGACGACTGCGCCGAATTTGTCCATCAACCTCTCGCCAAGCTACGTGTACATGCGGGTGCACCATAGTCTTGCACGTCGATTCCTCCCTTCCCCGGTGTCCGCGCCGCCGACCTCTCCTCGCCGGAGAAATGCCGGCGACGCGCCACCCCTCCTCTGTTTCCGTCTCTCTCTCTCCAAGCCTGACAGGTGGGGTCCACTGTCAGCCTGACCACTCGCGCCCGAAGCAGTACGAGTGGAGGCTTATTCAGCAAAATACGCCTTCGATGTCACCCGTTCACATTTTCGGTAAATTAAATTTAAATCCACAATATTGACTGAACTTTGACTAGCTATAACTTTTATTCTATAAGTCTGAATGACCTGATTCATTTTGCATTGGTTTTGCTTTGAAATTCACTATCAACGTGCAAAAGATGAGATTTTTGCTTGTTGTGTATATATTCCGATGAATAAAATAGTGCTATGTGACATTTTCTTTTTGTTATTTTAATTACTTTTAGAAGGGATTTCTTGCCTTGAAGATCACCAGAGGGAGTGTGATCCTCCACTGCACTAAGGCAAGCCATCACAAATATTTGCAAGAGTGTCATTTCAAAAACTATGGTTTTTACTTGAGTATGGTTATTTTAATTGCATATAGAAAATTCATATTCAGTTATTTGATGCTAGTTCAAGTTCTTTTGCTATGATTGTTCTATTATCAGTAGCATTATGGTTGAATAAATAAGTTTATGCAGTAGAGTAAGATGATGATATGCTTGATCTAGTTCATATAAGTATTATGTTGAAATGATGCATATTTGGTCCATTGGATTTTCATGGCATGATATGACTCGGTAAAATTATTTGCAAGTTGAAACCTGATAATAAACCAACTTGAACATGTTGTTGATCGAGTCCTGGTGCCACCGAATCGAGCTTCCCTAAGTGCAACCACATTTGCCTTTATGGGGGCCCTTTCACGGTCTGTTGTTATGCCTCTCGCCGGTGCCTCCAACGAGGGTAGGTTATTTGCTGATGCTACCCTGGCCCGGTAGGCAGGTCTAACATTGTGTGACCATAGTTGTTTTGGTACCATGTACCCGTTTGGGACGATTGTTTTTGCCACGAAGGTGGCCGTTCGATGTCTGGAGTGGCATCGGGGCCACCCATGACTTAGCCCAAAGGGCAGTTGGTTAGAGTGGCCAGGAGAGTGTCATGGCAATAGATTGGTTCCATCGGTACGCTATTGGTCCACCCGAATGGGAGTCCTAGGCCATGGGTTCCGTGGTGTGGGTACAGTGTACTAACCTCTGCAGAGTGTGCTTAGTCTATCGATAGCCGCGTCCTCGGATATGGACAGAATTTTGTAGTAGGTCACACCATGGATCAATAAAAATATTAAAACTTACACACAAAGTAAATACTTGTGGCACTGGTTATGTTGGTGAAGTTGTTGAGATAGATGAAATGGTTTCATTTTTGATCCGGAAGTGATCACGTTGATATGATGAGGTTCATGGTTACGAGGTAATCGAGATCGTAAGTGGGGTCAAAAAGACCCTATTATGAGCACAATCACTTCATAAAAAGCATGTTAAATTCTTGCATTAAAGCTGCTTAATATCATTGTTATTTATTGGCATTTGTTGCCTTGTTTATGTGAGCTTGCAAGTACATTCAATGTACTGACCTGGCGTGTCATGCCAGTTTCAGGAAAAATCATATCGAAGTTGGAGTTGCATATCGCATCGCAGTCTAGACCGTGTCCACATTAGTGTCCTAGTATGATGGAGTCCTTCTACGTTGTCGCTCAGCTGCCATGTAGTCTTATCGTGATGTCGAGGCCCCTGCTTATGTCTACTAAATAATGTACATATGTTCAGCCGCACTGAGTGTACCACTTGGCCTCGCTACTTGATGTAATATCAGACTCTATATTCCGCTAGTGTCAATAAAGCGGTTGTATTTCTGGACCAATCTGTTGTGTGTTGCCAGAAGACATGATCACTGGGCTGGCAATGCAAGGCAAACCGGTCGCTCTGAGCCGGGGTGCCACAGTTGGAGGCCGAGTCTCAGCGGATAAGACTTGAGGCTTTTCATCTGAGTTTGGACCACAATGCATCCAATGCTGTTCTATGAAGGAGGCACCAGAGCCGCCTGGCTTCGCAGTTTGAAGGGCGGAATCTTTTTAACACGTCCGGGGCAGGAATGAGCAACCCGCATGGTGTGACCCGGGCTGCTGAGGCACCTAGGACCGGACCGGCGGCTCAGCCTCATGTGCCAGACCCGCCTCGTCGGTATCTAACCCCACCTCAATGGGTTCCAACACCTTTTGTCCATTACTCCAACCCAGTGGATAATATTATTGCTACAACCTCACGATTGGCGGCTATTCCGATCGAGGGCAAGTCTCCAGCTGCGATAGAGACCCGGAACACGGTGGAGCTTCTTTAGACTGTTGTGGCGCAGCAGGCGGCCTATTCATACAGTCGTGAGCGTGTCCATTCAACTCCCCGCCCAAGTCAAAGTTACAGCCAACATATTGAATAGCAGGCGGTTTCCAATAGCGAACGACATTGTAACCCGCCTTATCAGGATGACCCGCCCCATGGAAATAACTCGCCCCATGAGGGTCGTAATGCTTAGGCCCTTGTGGATCAGGCTAGAGCCCATCGCGAGGCGGAATTGGCGGCTCAATTGGGGACACATCAGCAGTTTTAGTTAAACCCTTCGGCGTCTGCTGAGGCTGGGATGACTTCTAGGATAGTGGGTGTGCCGTGTCTTGTGTCGGCTCTACGCAATGAATGCCAGCCCAAGGATTTTAAAGGACCTCGTAAAGTGCCTAAATACACAGCTGATCTCCCACCTGAGGCTTGGATTGAAAGCTATGAACTGTCCATGGAGATGTTGGGTGTTAATGATGTTGTATGTGCCAAATACTTCACAATGATGTTTGATGACCGGCTTGTACCTGGTTGAAAGGATTAATCGCCAATTCCATCAATTCATGGGCGTAATTGAAGGCGCACTTCATTCAGAACTTTAAGGGAACATGGAAGCAGCCTCTGTCGATTATTAACCTGGACAATTGTGTGCAGCGGGAGGACGAGTCGGCCCATCATTGGGTTCACTGGGTCTCGGCTATTATTCTCATCGGATAGCATTGCGACAGGCTCTGCTGTTCTCATTCTGGAGAAGAACTATCACTTTACGCCCCCTCAAACAGAAGCTTGGGCGGCTCAAGCGTCATTGTAGTGACATGGGGGAGCTCATGGCATCTCTCATTAAGTATGCTGACTCTGATACTACCAAGGATCCCGGGTCTGATGAGGAAAAGTCTAAATGGAAGAAGAGCGGTAATGGTAAGGGTCAGCAGCAGAACATAACCAGCCAATAATGGTCACAACCAGGGTAGCGATGGTAAGCACAGACACCCCGATGGTGGGTCAGATCTTGTAGCTAACATCAACACTGGATATGAAAATCAGCGCCGTGGTAAGCCGGCCTTTGGGGGGTGAGGTTTAATCTTGAGGGGATGCTAAACGAGCCTTGCCCGAAGCATAGTTTGCCTAATAAGCCGGCGGCTCATGCTTGGAAGGATTGTTTCATTATGAAAGAATACAAGAATTCGTGTTTTCATCAGAGTCATGACAATAATAATGGCCCGCCGGGCGGTTCAGGATCCGGCTCATAGGGGCCCAGTTTCGGTGGTGGCGATTCAAACTCTAGGTATCAAGGACAGGGTAATCAGGGTAATTATAACCAACAGTCTGGTCAGAGCGACCAATGGCATCAGTAAGGATACCAGAGTAATCCACGACAGCCTAACGGTGGCCAATATCATGTCTTTACCACCAGTCTTTGCAAGAGAGATGAGAAGGTTCATAAGCGTGTGGTCAATATAGTTGAGCCGACGGTACCTCAGTACTTGCGATGGTCAGAGCAGCCAATCACATGGAGTAGAGAAGATCACCCGCCCGGGTTGACAATCCAGGTCAGCTAGCATTGGTGGTAGCTCCTCAGGTTGGGGTTACAAATTCACTAAAGTCCTCACGGATGGCGGAAGCAGCATCAATATCCTTTATTATGATACCGTTCGGCGAATGAATTTGACTGATAAAGATCTTAAGCCATCCTCTACAGTCTTTCATGGCATGGTACCTACTAAGTCAGCATATCCAGTTGGTAAGATTGCCTTGGAATTGGCTTTTGGCGATGATTATGACTACAAGGCAGAGATGTTGTGGTTTGAGGTGGTTAAAATAAAGAGCCTTATCATGCCTTGTTTGGACGGCCGGCTTACGTTAAATTTACGACACGAACTTGTTATCTTTATCTTCAGCCTAAGATACTAGGATGTAAGGGTACCATCACAGTCCATGGTAACCGAAAAATTGCTTTTGGAATGAGAACAAGGAGATGCTGCCTGTGCTGAGTCAGCTTGTGCTACTATGGAGCTTAAGTTTTATAAGGATAATGTTGACCCGGCTGATATGACCACTTTGAAGAAGCCCACCATGGAGCAAGACCCTCTGTTGAAGTTTAAGTCGGCTGATGACACTAAGCAGGTAAACTTTGTCCCTGGTGACTTGTCTCAGCACTTCACAATAGGGGCTAATATGGATCCTAAATAGGAAAGCACGCTCATCGAGTTCATTCGTGAAAATCGGGACATCTTTGCATGGAAACCTTCTGACATGCCGGGTGTACCGAGAGAATTCGCCGAGCACACTCTCAATGTTGATCCTAAATTTAAGCCGGTCAAATAGTTCCTTCATCGTTTCAATGAAGAGAGGCGTAAAGCCATTGGAGAAGAGGTGGCCCGGCTCTTGGCAACCGGGTTCATTGTTGAAGTCTTTCACCCTGAGTGGTTGGCTAACACAGTGTTGGTACTTAAGAAAAACGGCACCTGGCGTATGTGTGTTGATTACACGGATCTTAACAAAGCTTGTCCAACCGATCCATTTTATCTCCCTTGCATTGACCAGATTATTGATGCTACGGTGGGTTGTGAGAGCTTATGTTTCCTTGACGCTTATTCTGGTTTTCATCAGATCAAAATGGCTGTTAAAGACCAACAGAAGACGGCCTTCATCACGCCTTTTGGAGCTTTTTGTATGTCTCTATGCCTTTTCGGCTCAAGAGTGCCCATGCAACTTATCAACACTCTGTTCAGAATTGCTTTCACAGTCAAATTGGGCGTAATGTGCATGCTTATGTGGATGACATTGTGGTTAAGTCTAGGAAAAGGAGACACTCCTGGATGGTTTGAGGGAGACCTTTGACAATCTCTCGGTCTATAAGATGATGCTTAACCAGGCCAACTGTGTTTTTGGTTTACCTGCAGGAGAGCTCTTGGGATTTCTAGTCTTAGAAAGAGGTATTGAAGCTAACCCGGAGAAAATCAAGGCCATTACTTCATTGGCTAAGCCGACATGTGTTAATGACGTCGAACGCCTGGTGGGTCGTATTGCAGCTTTGAGCCGGTTCATAAGCTCCCTAGGAGAGAAGACGATTCCTTTATACCAGATGATGAAGAAAATGGATCATTTTGTCTGGAGTGACGCTACTGATAAGGCATTTGAAGAGCTCAAAAAGTAGTTAGCTGAGCCGCCCATCCTTGCGGTACCTATTGAGAAAGAACCCTTGCTCCTATATGTGGCGGCTAATAGTAAGGCTGTGAGTTTGGCGATTGTGGTGGAGCACAAGGAGGCAGGTAAGGAATACCCAGTCCAGTGTTCGGCTTATTATGTCAGTGAAGTGTTGATTGAGTCCAAACAATGGTACCCACATTGGCAGAAATTGGTCTATGGAGTGTTCATGGCAAGTCGCAAACTGAAACATTATTTCCTTGGTCATCCTATTACTGTGGTCAGCTCTGCACCTTTAGGAGACATAATTCAAAACAGAGAGGCCACAGGCCGGGTTTCCTAAGTGGGCAATAGAAATCGCATCTCATGGTTTGAATAGCTATTAAATCTCAGGCTCTGGTGGATTTCATCAATGACTGGACAAAGTTACAGATGCATGAGGAGAAGCCTGATAACACATATTGGACAATTCACTTTGATGGGTCCAGGCAGCTATAAGGTTCGGGGGCTGGGGTCATATTGACTTCCCCACGAGGTGACAAGCTTTTTCTATGTTTTGAGGTTAATGTTTCCTTGTACTAACAATGCAGCTGAATATGAGGCTCTACTCCATGGCCTTCGTATGGCCAAAGAGATGAATTTGAGCCGGGTCAGGTGTTTTGGCGACTCTGACATTGTGGCTCAGCAAGTTTCATGCACGTGGGATTCTCAAGACCCGCTCATAGCGGCTTATCGCTAGGCGGTTGATAACATCGCTGGTCACTTCAAGTGTTATCAGGTGGAGCACCTCGATCGAAGGAAGAATGAGGCGGCTGATGCTTTAAGCCGACTTGGTTCTCAATGTAAGCTGGTGCCTCCCAATGTGTTCCCTGATGTGTTATACAATCCCTCGGTTAAATTACCATTTGAGAAGGATTTGGCTATTCCCGACCCAGAGGCAGAATTGGTGGCAGCTGTCCATGCTGTTCCAGATTGGACTCTGCCCTTACCTGGTTTATATCACCCAGGGCGAGTTACCAGAGGATGAAACTTTGGCAAGGCAGATAACCCGGCAGTCTATGTCTATGTCTATTGTTAATGGCGAGTTACACCAAGGCAGCGTCAGACGTGTGTTTCAGCATTGTGTCTCTCCTGAAGAGGTCCGTGAGATCTTGCTTCATATTCATGAAGGTGATTGTGGTCATCATGCCAGCTCATAATGTTTAGTAGCCAAATCTTTTCATCATGAGTTTTATTGGTTGATGGCTCATGTTGATGCAGAGGATATTGTCAGCAAATGTGATGGTTGTCAGAAGTTTTCTCGATGGGTTCAGGTGCCAGCTCAAGAGTGACGATGATTCCAATTACTTGGCCGTTTGCAGTCTGGGGCTTGATATGGTGGGACCTTTCAAGAGATATAAAGATAAGAAAACCCACCTCCTGGTGGTGGTTGACAAATTTACCAAGTGGGTTGAAGCAGAGCCAGTTAGCAAGTGTGATGCGGCAACTGCAGTCCAGTTTGTTAAAAAACCAATCTTCCATTTTGGTTACCTTCATAGTATCTGTGGCACCATGGCTCAGAGCGACCGGTTTGACTTGCATTGCCAGCCCAGAGATCATGTCTTCTGGAAACACACAACAGATTGGTACATAAATACAACCGCTTTATTGATACTAGCGGAACATAGAGTCTGATATTACATCAAGTAGCGTTGCCAAGCGGCACACTCGTGCGGCTGAACATTATGTACATAAGCAGGGGCCTCGACATCACGATAAAACTACATGGCAGCGGAATGATGATGTAGAAGGACTCCATCTCACAAGGACACTGATGTGGACATGGTTTAGACTGCGATGCAATATGAAACTCCAACTCCGATATGATTTCTCCTGAAACTGGCATGACACGCCAGGTCAGTAGATTGAATGTACTTGCAAGCTCACACAAACAAAGCAACAATGGAAAACAATAACAATGATATTAAGCTGGTTTAATGCAAGAATTTAACATGTTTTTCATGAACTGATTGTGCTCATAATAGGGTCTTTCCGACCCACTGACCATCTCAGTTACCTCGTAACCATGAACCTCATCATATCAACGTGATCACTTTCGCACAAACGAAACCATTTCGATGGTCATAACAACTTCACCAACATAACCAGTGCCACAAGTATTTACTTTGTGTGCAAGTTTTAATATTTTTGTTGATCCACGGTGTGACCTACTATGAACTTGTGTCCATATCTGAGGACGCGGCTATCGATAGATTAAACACACTCTGCAGATGTTAGTATATTGTACCCACACCATGGAACCCATGGCCTCGGACTCCCATTCGGGTGGACCAACGGCGTTCCGACAGAACCAATCTATTGCCATGACACTCTCCCAGCCACTTCGACCAACTTCCCTTTGGGCTAAGCCATGGGTGGCCCCGATGCCACTCCGGACATTCAACGACCATCATCGTGGCAAAAACAATCATCCCAAACAAAGACATGGTACCAAAACAACTATGGGCACACAAGGTTAGACCTGCCTACCGGGCCAGGGTAGCGCCAGCGAATAACCTTCCCTCATTGGAGGCACCGGCGAGAGGCATAATAATAGACCGCGAAAGGGCCCCCCATAAAGGCAAATGTGGTTGCACTTAGGGAAGCTCGATTCGGTGGCACCATGACTCGATCAACAACATGTTCAAGGTGGTTTATTATCAGGTTTCAACTTGCAAATAATTTTACCAAGTCATATCATGCCATCAAAATGCAATGGACCCAATATGCATCATTTCAACATAATACCCATATGAATTAGATCAAGCATATCATCATCTAACTCTACTGCATAAACTTATTTATTCAACCATAATGCTACTGATAATAGAACAATCATAGCAAGAACATGAACTAGCATCAAATAACTTAAGATGAATTATCTATATGCAATTAAAATAACCATATTCAAGTAAAAACCATAGTTATTGAAATGACACTCTTGCAAATATTTGTGATGGCTTGCCTTGGTGCAGAGGAGGGTCACACTCCCTCTGGTGATCTTCAAGGAAAGAAATCCCTTCTGAAAATAATTAAAATAACAAAAAGAAAAAGTCACATAACACTATTTTATTCACCAGAAAATATACATAGCAGGAAAAAATCTCATCTTTTGCAGCTGATGGAGAATTTCAAAACAAAACCAATGCAAAAAGAATCAGGTCATTTGGACTTATAGAATAAAACTTATAGCTTGTCGGATTTTGGGTTCCGGCAAAACCCTTGAGGTTCGAACACTGGGGTGCGCAAGAAGATCTCTCTCTACTTAGATCGCTCTCGCAACAATCACAAGGCCTAGCTCGACGAACCCAAAGAACGAGAGACACAAGGGTTATACTGGTTCGGGCCACCGATGCGGTGTAATAGCCTACTCCAGTGTGGTGTGGTGGATTGCCTCTTGGGCTGGGGATGAATAGTTACAAGGGAAGAACAGCCTCGCGAGGCTTGGCCCCTCGGGAAGGTCTTGAGTGTTTGCTGGTGAGGATGGGCCGTACAGGGCAGCTGGCGGAGCCACGCTGTGGGCTGCAGGCAGGCAAGTCTGGGGACCCCCGTTCCCAGGACACCGACAGTAGCCCCCGGGCCCAAGGCGCGCTCGGACTTGGCTTCGAGGCAAAGCCAAGGTGCAAGTGCGGAGCGCCGTGGGCCCAAACAGCCTACGACCTTGCTTGACGCGTGGCGGTTGATTGGACGTGGGCGGCCACGCTTCCCCACGTAGCCTTGATATCCGCCTGGCTAGGCGGCCACGGTGTCCTACACAGTTATTTCCCTATTGTTGGTGACACATTCCCCCAGCTCCTTCGCTTCCTCAAAACTCGGCTTCTTCTCCGAATCCTACTCGAGCTCAGTCCTCTCCATCGCCATGGCGCCGAACCGAACGGAGCAAGGGAACAAGCCCCTGTCCTTAGCCAGCCCGCCTCCGGCCGTCGAGGCCGCCCTGCACTCGCCACCAGCTTGAACAAATGGGGAGGGACGGTGGCCTGGCCTACGTCCCGAGCTTCTGTCGATAGTACAGCCACCGAGGTCCAATTCTTCATCGACGCCTTGTGGGTCGGCCTGGTTCCTCCCTTCTCCACATTCTTCAACGCCGTGCTTTCCCATTACCAGATCCATATGCTGCACCTAGATCCCCAATCCGTCGCCCTTCTTGCCATCTTTGCCTTCGTCTGCGAGGCCATGGTGGGCATTGCCCCCTCCGTGGCCCTCCTGCGCCATTTCTTCTCGCTGCACCTGACCGACCCCCTGCAGTGCTCGGGGTGCCTGAGCTTCCAGGCCATGGCAGCAACGGCCGGCTCGGGGATTGATTTTGAACTCCCGCCGTCTACGACCGGGTTCCGGATGCGGTGGGTGTATGTGGATGTCGGAGTGCTCAGCCCCTTGCTCTTGCCTCCGTCGGCACCCGCCGTCCCCAGCTCCGGCTGGGGCCATGAGAAGCTTGCGAGCCCCCACCTCGCCTTCGTCTGGCTCCGGTTGAAGAGGCTGAAAGATCTTGGCTTGACTGCGCCCATGGCGATGAAGGAGTTCCTCCGACGCCGCGTCGCCCCACTCCAGCGCCATTCTCAGCCGATGTGGGCTCTGTCCGTCAGACATGATCGCATGAGGCTTCAGGAGTCTGGGCTTCCGCTTGAGGCACGAAGAATGGTGCTTGAGGTTCTGATGGGCGACCCCTCGCCAGCCGATATGCCACTGGAGGGCTGTCTCTTGTACTGCTGCTCAAACAGGGTGGAGTTCGCGGGGCAGATGCCCCCCTTCGATGAATGGCGGCTACGTCCAGTCGGCCATGAGGGGCCCCGCGAGAAGCCTGTCTCAGTGGTCCCCCTCCTCGCCAACAGCACCGAACTTACCCCAAGAGTGGATGCAGGGGGGCAAGCAACACTAGAGGCCGGAGGCGCGGGTGCTGAAGCGTCGACGTCGCTCGAGGCTCCTGAGGTGTCATCCCCGGGAGCCCGCGACTCTTGCCCTGGGGTGACAGCTGAGGGGGCGACACAATCCACTGCTCCTGAGGCCGAAGCCCCCGAGGCCTCAGCAGGCCGTCGTGAGGCGGAGCCCGAGGGCTCTCCTCAGCTCTGTACTCCCAAGGTCGCCTCCTCGGGAGCCTCAGCAGCCGCGCCCTGCGCTGGGTGCCGCATCCAGCGCTTCGGCCAGCTCCGTTTGGACTTCGATGCACTCCGTAAGAGGAAAGGGTCCCCAAGCTGCAGCAGTAATGCCTTCCGGCAGTTGAAGCAGAGGAAGTATATCGCCATAGACGAGTGAGTACCTTATTTTTGTAATTTCTCGAGTGCTGCTCCCCTCCTGACAGTGGCTCCTCAGGGTCCCTCCTTCTAAGGCCGTGATGTCTCCCGAGAAGCAACCTCTTCCTGCCTCAAGACCTTTGCTGGCCTTGAGCGTCTCGTGCCAGCTTGCCCTCCCCGGCGTGAGGCCGGCCGGGGAGGCAACCTCGCTGGCCTGGCGCCTTGGGCCCGCGCCTTCGCCGTCTCTCCTTCGCGGCCTCGCCTGGGGTGTAGCAAGCGTGCCAGGGGCTCCTCCTTTGGTCGTGGACGGTGGCTGGATGGCTTCGATACTGGCTTCTTCTTTAAGCAATGAGACTCCGGCCGCCTGGGCCCCGGCCGAAGCCATGTCGGCGACTCGGGAGGCACCAGCCCCCAGCCCCATGCTAGAAGGGGGTGAGCCGCTTCGGATCTCGCCAGTAACCCCTGTCGCGGGGGACGGACCTGGTCGCCAACTTAAGGCTGCGCTCAAGCGGACTGTCATCAGCCATGAGCTTTTTAAGGAGGCAATGAGCGCGATGAGCCGGCTCAGCGGAGAACTTGTGGATGCAGACGCGCGCCTTGAGGCCGAGGGTCTTTGGCTGGTGGAGGAGTGGAATCAACTGAAGGTGGCCATCAACTTCGGGCACCTTCAGCGTGAGCATGCAAATGCGGAGGCCAAGGCATCCCTGGCAACCTCACGCGAGGCCAGCGCCCGAGCGTTGGAGGAGGCCAGGGAGGCCGACCATTGCCGCGCGATCACTGAGGAACGCAAGCTGGAGCTCCAGGCCCTGAACGCCTCCTTGGAGCAGCAAGTGGAGGCGCGTAGGGCCGCCTTGGCATTGATGAAGGGCGCACCGTCCGACGGGGAGGAGATCTTGAGGCGTGGGGAGGCACTGTTGCTGGAGGCCACAGAGCGCAGCCTCAAGCTTGAGTGATTGGAGACGAGGGAGCGTCAAGTCGCTCAAGTGGAGGATGCTGTCGGTGCGCTCGAGGCCAGGGCCCAGGAGGATGTCGACCGTCGGGTGGCTGAGGCTCGCGTGGGTCTTGCTGGCAGGTACGACCTGAAGCTGAAGTTCATGGAAGCCAAAGCTGTGGGTAGGACTGCTGCCCAAAAGTCAGGGCTGGCTGAGGTGGAACAGCGCGAGAAAGCCGCCACAGCTGCCCTGGTCTCAACACAGGCTGAGCTGGCCTCCGCCTGTGCTGAGCTGCTTTCTCTTCAATAGCGGGTCACCAGCGTCGAGTCCTTCGCGCAGCAGAGCAGGGAGGAAGCGCTTCTGCGGCAGACGCTGGGCACCATCTGCAACGAGCATGCCCCTCATCCCCACGAGAACGATTATGCCAGTCACCTCCGCTTTTTTTACCGATGTGGTGACGCGCCTGGAGAACCGATCTAGCAGGGCTTGCGAGCTTGTTGAAGAGAGGAGCCATGGCCTGCTCGGGTGTGCGTTGTCCCGCATCTTCAGCCACCTCCAGAACACCTACCTGACTTCGATTTCGACGCCGCCATTGCCCCCGTACCCCAGGCCATCCGGGGCGACCTGGCGTGCTGGGTCGAAGACAATGTAGATGCTCTAGTCAGGGCCTTCACCTCCGAGGACGACGTGGTGGTGGTCGCGGCAGATGAAGGTGACATGGTCGACGATGGTGAGGGCGACGTTGTCGGTGTCAAAACCGGTGGATCTCGGGTAGGGGGTCCCGAACTGTGCGTCTAAGGCGGATGGTAACAGGAGGCGGGGGACACAATGTTTACCCAGGTTCGGGCCCTCTCGATGGAGGTAATACCCTACTTCCTGCTTGATTGATCTTGATGATATGAGTAATACAAGAGTTGATCTACCACAAGATCGTATAGGCTAAACCCTAGAAGCTAGCCTATGATTATGATTGTTGTCGTCCTACGGACTAAACCCTCCGGTTTATATAGACACCGGAGGGGGCAAGTGTTACACAGAGTCGGTTACAAGGGAGGAGATCTACATATCTGAATTGCCAAGCTTGCCTTCCACGCAAAGGAGAGTTCCATCCGGACACGGGATGAAGTCTTCAATCTTGTATCTTCATAGTCCAACAGTCCGGCCAAAGTATATTGTCTGGCAGTCCAAGGACCCCCTAATCCAGGAATCCCTCAGTAGCCCCTGAACCAGGCTTCAATGACAATGAGTCCGGCGCGCAGATTGTCTTCCGCATTGCAAGGCGGGTTACTCCTCCGAATACTCCATAGAAGATTTTGAACACGAGGATAGTGTCCGGCTCTGCAAAATAAATTCCACATACCACCATAGAGAGCATAATATTCCACAAATCTAATCTGCTGTCACATTTCGCAGCATGACATCACGCCACGGCCCGGTAATTATTCGAACCATTTTTCTCAACCAGCTACTGCACATATTGCGAGGCGGCTTTCTTGGCACGTCTTGTCGAAGCAGAGATCGTGTCCCCTTATCACGGGATTCTCATCAATACGGGTGTGGGTAACCCAACCACGCCATCAATTACGGCGCTTGGGGAATAAGCGAGTTTACCAGGCAGGTGGGGAGGTGCATAGTTTCTTCCGCCCTTATAAAGGGACAAGGATTCATCTTCTTCACCCACGCCTTCCTCTTCTCCTGCCCACTCTTACGCACTCGAGCTCCAGCGCCCAAGTTTTCATCCTCTCCGCAAAGCCATTCCAAGCATGTCCGGAGCGGGGGGCAAGTGTATGGTCTCCTCCGTTACGGAGGAGGACATTACGAAGCTCTGGGGATCCAGATACCTAGCCGCAGACATCGCGCACCGGCTCCCAAAAGCAGGGCAGATCGTCCCTACTCCAGAACCCCCTGAGAGGGTAGTATTTCTTACCCACTTCGTCCGCGGACTGGGATTTCCCCTCCATCCATTTGTCCGCGGGCTTATGTTCTACTATGGGCTGGACTTCCATGATCTGGCCCCTAACTTCATCCTCAACATCTCGGCGTTTATCGTCGTGTGCGAGGCCTTCCTTTGCATCAAGCCCCACTTCGGCCTATGGCTGAAGACCTTCAACGTGAAGCAAAAGGTGGTAGTCGGTCAGCAGGCGGAGTGCGGAGGCGCCATGGTGGGCAAAATGCCCAACATCACTTGGCTCGAAGGCTCCTACGTGGAGACCATGAAGGGGTGGCAATCGGGGTGGTTCTACATCACCAAGCCGCGCGACACCAACTGGGTGGCGGCCCCCGAATTTCGATCCGGCATTCCCATGCGGCTCACCTCCTAGAAAGAGAAGGGCCTGTCCTGGGGTTCGTTGGTGGAGCTGACCAGACTATAGAAATGTATCAAGAATATGATAAGCAAGAAAATCAAGCTTGTCAACGTGGTCCAGGTCATGCTCTTCTGCCAGATCCTCCCATGTCAAAGTCGGGAATTCAATTTGTGGGAGTTCGACTCGGCTGAGCACCAGACGTTGCGAGAGCTCTTCGAAATGACGCACAAAGACGTCTGGAAGGTGCTGTTTAAGGGCGCCGAGGTACCTCCTCCTCTTACCGAGGATCGTGGACTCAGCGCAAAGCGCCCTGCCAATCCGGTAAGTCTTTTATATCTCATAAGATGTTCTTTTCCCCAGTATAATTGTGTGAGGGATCTGAGCCTCCACGCCTTTTAACAGGACTGGGTAGCGATAGCGGAGCAGATTGATTGTCCAGCCCCCTTGCCCGAAGATCCAGCAGATTCTCTCCTAACGGAGATGCTTGTTCCGGCGCCTTATGAGGCGCCGGAGAAGAAGGCCAACAAGAAAGCCACGGGGACCAGGAAAGGTCTCCGGCGCAAGGTTATATCGAACTCATCGTCTGAAAACACCGAGGCGCACTCCTCCCACGAAAACGAGGAGGAGGAAGAGGAGAGTTCTCCCACTCCCCAGCCAGGGGAGACAAGAAAAGGAAGGCCGCCCCCTCTGGGGAGGCCGAAGGGTCCAAGAAGGGAAGGACCCTCCTTCCGGACTGCTCCACAACAGCCGCTTTTAGCGACGATGAGTGGTTGCCCAGGGACAAGCCCCTGGCGAAGTCGTATGTATCCGGACACCATAATAGTTCTTGGTATGTTTTACTTTATTGCTTCTTATCACGCCGAACATGATTATGCAGTCCATCTTGAGCCCATATCGACGTATCTTCTTCGGATGATTCTTTGGGCCCGTCGGATATGAACAGCAATTCGCTCACGACCGCCTCCTCCCCCCTCCCTACGGACGACGCCGAGGTGTTGTCTCAAAATAAACATTCTAGACGCTGGGCGCACGAGGGGCAAGACTCCCCCGGGCCCTAACGCCGGGGGCAGCAAGCCTAGCCCCCAGCCAAATACTGCATCGGAACCTCCAGTGGTTCCGGATTCTGTCAGGCAACCCCTTGCCAAGGGGGGCGAGCCGTCCGTGCCGATGGCCTCTGTCCATCCATAGGCATCGAACAACTTGCTGGAAGCGCTTCGCGGCGCTTCCATCAACGAAGAGCACCGCACTGTTATGAGTGCGGTGGTCAAGAAGGTTCAGTCTGCCAAAAGCGGACTGACTGAAGCCTGTGCCACCATCCTAACAGGCTTTGAGGTAAGTAGTCAAATTATTAGAAAATGTTACCGCATAGACAGTAGCCCCTGATGCTCTGTTTGGCGTTCGCGAAGAAAGGCCGAATAGAGGATCAAATAATAACTGCAGGAGTCTAATCTGAATGTGTGTATGTGAATAAGCAGGCTTCACTGCTAGCCGCTGCCGCTCGTATTGCGGAGGTCGCCGCACTGAAGCGGGACCTTGAGCGGTCCAAGGAAGAGCTCGGCCTTACCAAGAGGCAGCTCGAAGAGAACAAAGGTAAGTGATACCCCGTCTATATATTGATAAAGGAAAATGTGGTTTTTGAATAACAGGATCGTCATGAATTTTGCTAGGGGCCACGACCGAAGTGGCGGCCCTGAAGAAGGCGCTGTCCGAGGCCGAAGACAAAGCGGCCAAGGAGCGCATGGAGCGAGAGAAGCAAGAGGCCCGTGTCGGCGAGGTGCAGCAAGAGCTCCGGCCTCTCGTCAAGAAACACGAGTCCTTGGAGCGTGACTCTAGGATGCAAGGGTCCGAGCTTGCGAAGGCCCTCGAAAATGCACAACATGCCAAGGCCGAAGCCCAAAAGGCCCTCCGGGAGATTCAGGCGGTTAAGAAGATAGCGGCGGGTAAGGCATTCATTATGCAAAGCAAGCATGTGAAGGAAACTTTCCTTTTACTTACCCGAGTTCGGAGCTCTCCAGGAGCGTTTGTAGATCTACCCCGCAGTGTGTCGGATGCCGCGGAGTTCTACCGGGCTGAGGAGGGGAGCTCGACGGAGAAGTTGTTCTGGTCTCAGTATACTGGGACCGAACATCCGGTGCCCCTGAGCGACGAGTTGAAGCAACTGGTCGAGCTGCACAAGGCGGCCGAACTGGCCATGATGGGTCTCATAGTCCGGATGTGGCCTGGCGAGCCCCTTCCTGGCAGCTACTTCGGCCTGGTGAGGCGGCTTGTGAATGCCTGCCCCCGGTTTGAAGTCATAAAGCGGTCCATCTGCATTGAAGGTGCGCGCATGGCTTTCGCCCGGGCGAAAGTGCACTGGGCGAAGCTGGACTCCGAAAAGCTGGTGAAGGAGGGGTCACCGGAGGGCAAGGAGCATCGCCGCCCCGAAAAGTATTATGACAGTGTCCTGAAGGATGCTCGCCTTGTGGCGGAGGAATGTGCTAAGGATGTAATATTTGAATGAATGTACTCATGTGATCCTGTAATATGAAACGAGTTCATGTGCGCTATGTAATGCTTTATTAATTTAAAATATTACCTTCTGTGCGGCCGTTTACAAAATCTGAGAGTTGGCCAGTCGTCGGCTTCTGGCCCCATGTAACTAGTACTGGGGTGTTCGGGATAAACCTGATCACTCTTTATCCCAGTTTTGGGTCCTTCGAAGGAGGTGTTCAGCACAACGAACCAGGCAATCGGACTATAAGGCTTTAACACTCCCACTTAGCCATAGAAGTCTACAATTTTAAATTTTGGCGAAGCCCCTAGTATTCGGAAGGCCGGACTTGGGGCGCTATGTACGCCTAAATCGGACAAAGCCGACTCCTCACCTGAAGCGGAAAAAATCTTTAAGGATTTGAAACCTCTCGAACAGCGACCAGCTCTCGCCGCATCATGACAGTCAGTTTTCGGCTTTCTCTACTGAGGTGCTCGTCCGGAAGAACCGGGACACAATCGCAGTAGTTCTCCCAGTGCTACCTTAGCCGATATAGCGGAACGTAAGGTACCAAAACATGGGAGCCGGGCAAACCCAACTATTGACCCAAGACATGATTCGGAGCTGATGCATATAATGATATAAGTTCGGGGTGCCGCACTGTCGAAAGTGTTCGGACTTTTCACGCCGTGTTATGGGGTACACTGAAGCCCCTCGCGCACTGGTCGTACCAGAATGTACGGGTGCAATTTGTCGTAAATAAGCAGACAAGGAAAAAAGGAAATGCAATAATAGGCTAGCGCTATGCATTGTTATTAAATAATACGTCAAAGCGTACGGATACAAGTAGTGTAATAAGCAAAAAATAGGACTATTTGACATGTCCTATCCAGAGGCAAGCTGCGTATGGGTATGTAAAATAGGTATATCGATCGTTGTCAGAGACCACCTGGGGATTCCCTTGTACGTTAGAGCGTCTTGCTTCCTTGGTATTTCCTTCCCGCGATGGATCCAACAATTAGACTGCCGGAAAGGGCTTCCAGAGAGTAAGGTCCTGAAAGGGAGAAAATGATAAAGGTATATGGCCCCTGGGGCGGTTGAGCCGCATTGTGGGACGTGCCGTAGCCGTGCCTCCGCCTACGCCCATGGTATCTTGAGTGCGTAGTTATGTACGCGTGACGCAAATATCGCCGCTTGACTGGGACTAGGACGGAGGCCGAATTGCTAGGCGAGTTCAAAACGTGCCTGGCGATCCTCCTGCGGGGTACTCTGCACTCGCTTGAAGGTGTCCGGGGTCTTTTTGCCGAATTGACGGTTTGCCTGACAAGGCTGCTTTGCGCTTCTGCTGCAAGGGCCGCAGTGTGCTCCACCGTGCGGAGCGAGCGCTCTGTGTTTCCATTAACTGTTATAACCCCGCGTGCTCCTGGCATTTTGAGTTTGAGGTATGCATAATGCGGTACCGCATTGAATCTGGCAAATGCGGTTCGTCCGAGCAGTGCATGATAGCCGCTGTGAAAGGGGACGGTATCAAAGATTAACTCCTCGCTTCGGAAGTTGTCCGGAGATCCGAAGACCACTTCCACTGTGATTGAGCCCGTGCAACAGGCCTCTACACCTGGGATGACACCTTTAAAGGTGGTTTTGGTGGGTTTGATCCTCGAGGGGTCTATGCCCATTTTGCGCATTGTATCCTGATATAGTAGGTTCAGGCTGCTACCACCATCCATATGGACTTGAGTGAGGTGAAATTCGTCAATGATGGGGTCAAGGACCAATGCGGCAGAACCGCCATGATAGATACTAGTGGGGTGGTCCCTGCAATCGAAGGTGATCGGACACGGGGACCATGGGTTGAACTTTGGGGCGACTAGCTCCATCGCATAGATGTCCCTTAGTGCATGCTTCCGTTCCCTCTTGGGAATATGGGTTGCATATATCATGTTCACCGTTTTCACTTGTGGAGGAAACCTCTTCTGTCCTCCTCTGTTCGGCGGCCGAGGCTCCTCCTCGTCGTCGCTATGCAGCCCCTTGTCCTTGTTTTCGGCATTCAACTTGCTGGCCTGCTTGAACACCCAGCATTCTCTGTTGGTGTGATTGGCTGGCTTATCGGGCATGCCATGAATATGACACGAGTGATCGAGTATGCGGTCCAAACTGGACGGCCCCGGATTGCTTCTTTTGAACGGCTTTTTCCGCTGACCGGATTTAGAGCCATTGAATCCGGCATTGACTGCCGTGTCTTCGGCGTTGTCACCGTTTTTGCGGCGCTTGTGTCTGTTGCGACGTGGTCTTCCGTTAGTATCTTTGGCATCTGAATTGCCAGGATTTCTTCATGTGTTGTTGCTGCGAGCTAGCCAGCTTTCCTCGCTCGCGCAAAAGCGGGTCATGAGTGTCGTGAGGGCTGCCATGGACTTCGGCTTTTCTTGGCCGAGGTGTCGGGCGAGCCACTCGTCCCGGATGTTATGTTTAAATTCCACTAAAGCCTCGGCATCCGGACAGTTGACAATTTGGTTCTTTTTAGCTAGGAACCGAGTCCAGAATTTCCTGGCCGATTCCCCTGGCTGTTGGGTTATGTGGCTCAAGTCATCAGCATCCGGTGCTCGCACATAAGTGCCCTGGAAGTTGTCAAGGAATGCATCTTCCAAATTCTCCCAACAGCCAATTGAGTTTGCTGGCAGCCTATTCAGCCAATGCCGAGCTGGTCCTTTGAGTTTCAGTGGGAGGTACTTGATGGCATGTAGATCATCACCACGGGACATGTGGATGTGGAGGAGGAAATCCTCGATCCATACCGCGGGGTCTGTTGTACCATCATATAACTCAATGTTCACGGGTTTGAATCCTTTTGGGAATTCGTGATCCATCACTTCATCGGTGAAGCGTAGGGGGTGTGCGGCGCCTTTGTGCCGGGCTATGTCACGACGCAGTTCGTACGAGTCTTGTCTGTTGTATTCGGCCCGGCCGGATATGCTTTTAGTGTATCCGGCGTGACGAATATCATCATGCGTTGGGGCGCGCCCCCGTGATCCGTAGATCGATCTTGTATGTCCTGCTTTGTTTTCCAATACGTCTCGCAGGTCCCGCGTGTTGCCCCGGGCCTTGGTATTTTTGTTTGAATGGCGGCGGGGTGCGGGCTGGACTTCGGGCTGATATTCCACTCTGTCTCGGCCACGAGGTGGCGGATCAGCCGCATCATACGCTGGTAATGTAGGTTTCAATGCTTCCTCCTTGAGCTGGGGTAGCAACCTGCACTTTGGGTGACTCTTGGTTGGGCGTTCGAGTTCATATTCCTCGGCCACCAGGACCTCGGTCCATCTATCCGCTAGCAGGTGTTGGTCAGCTCGAAGCTATTGTTGCTTTTTCTTCAGGCTATTTGCTATGGCTGTAAGCCGGCGCTTGAAGCGCTCCTGCTCAACGGGATCCTCAGGCACAATATATTCTTCGTCGCCGAGGCTCACCTCGTCTTCGGAGAGAGGCATGTAATTGTCATCCTCTGATTCTCCGCCTGCTGCCTGTTCTTGAAGGCTAGCTTGCCCATCCTCCCGCTCGAGGCCTGGCTGGAAGGGATTGTCTTCGTCTTCGGCACTATCCGGAGCGTTATTGTCTCTTGTGCCGGTATCGCTACTTTTGCTATGGCGGGACTTAGAGCGGCGCCGCTGACGCCGGTGCTTGGATTGCTTCTTGGAGGGATTATCCTCTGTTGCCTTATCGCCATCGCCTTCTTTGGGGGTGTCCACCATGTATATATCATATGATGAGGTGGCAGTCCAGCGCCCTGTGGGCGGTGGTTCCTGTTCGTCTCCTTCATTGTCGTCCATACCATCGATGTCTTCAGAGCCGAAATCGAGCATGTCGGTTAAGTCGTCGACGGTGGCTATTAAGTGGGTGGTGGGTGGGGAACGAATTTCTTCGTCGTCCGCTTCCCACTCATGCCGGACATAGTTCGGCCAAGGGTCTCCAGACACGGAGAGAGACCTTAATGAATTTAGCACATCGCCCAGTGGAGAGTGCTAAAAGATATCCGCGGAGGAAAACTCCATGATCGGTGCCCAATCAGATTCGATAGGCACGGACGCAGGCGGTTCGGAGCCCGTGGCCGGGGACGACTCCAGGTGCCGGCAACACGGGTCTCATAGGGGGTGAAGTCAGTATTCGGCTCTATCGCCGCTGAGTGTGCGGCTTCCGTGGCGGGGTCAATCCACCCATCCTCGGACGGCGCAATCTACTCCGCATTGAGGGCCGCAGTAGCCGTAGGTGTGATCTCCCGAACACTGTCCGACGCCAGAGCTAAGCCATGCTCGTCGTGACTATGCGGCGCTCCTGACATGGGCTCGAATCCGTCGAAGATCAAGTCTCCACGGATGTCAGCAATATAGTTCAACTTTCCAAACCTGACCTGATGGCCAGGGGCGTAGCTTTCGATCTGCTCCAGACGGCCAAGGGAGTTGGCCCGCAGTACGATGCCGCCGAATACGAAGATCTGTCCGGGGAGAAAAATCTCACCCTGGATCGCATCGCCGCCGATGATCGAAGGATCCATCAAGACTTTATCGTGACGACACTGTGGAACTCTCAATGAAAGCACCAATGTAGGTGTCAAAACCTGCGGATCTCGGGTAGAGGGCCCGAACCTGGGTAAACATTGTGTCCCCCGCCTCTTGTTACCATCCGCCTTAGACGCACAGTTCGGGACCCCCTACCGGAGATCCGCCGGTTTTGACACTGACAGACGCCGACAATGGTGACGGTGATGCCAGCGACAGTGACGGCAATGCCAGCGACGCGTCTGAGGTCGACCCGGAGGACGCGGTGAGCGACATGTCCGATTGAGCCCGTGCTTCCTTGTTGTTGACCCTGCATGCGAAAGCTCGGGCGTGGCCCTGGAAGTTGTAAGAGCATTTTGGGAGGGGGGCCCCTCATGTAAACAGATTACTGCCTCTATTTTTTACGCCAAGCTGGATCTGTGTTTTCATGAGCCCGCGAGTTTGCTTCTGTAATTTACCTTAGTCAGGACGGGTTCTGAACCGGATCGTGAGGTCGTGAGTTTCTGAGGGGCCTGCCGATCCGTCTGAGAGGGCCTCGCGAGAAGCATGCGCCAGCCACGGCAGGACGTGCGCACAGCGCGCGTGCACTGCGCCCAGCCCCCGCTCGCAAGGGCTCGGGAGGGGGAGGTAGCAGGTGCCAACCATATCGCAAGAAATCGCACGAACGAGAAAAGACACCCCCCGCGCATGCCAATGAAAATTCAACTTCAAACTTAAATCCAAGCCAGAAAACAGGGCTACAGAAAACAGGTCAAAAGCAAATGGCCGCGTCCGGCGCCTAGTCTAGTCTTCTGGTCTTCCACCAGCGCGGAGCATGGCGCATCCACTTGGGCGTGGGCGGGAGCCCCCGAGGCCCGAGGGCGGCTCTCCAGAGACTCCGGGGCGTGTACAGCCCCACTCATTATTATGTGAGGGTGTCACGAGTGGAGACCTTCACAGGCGCGAGCCTTGCTTCATATCGCCAGACGAGGGCCCTGCCTTGCACCACCCTCGACCACCGTTGGGGCGTCCGGAAACCAGGACGATGCCAAGGGGCAAAGGGGACGCCAGCGGCGCCCTCAGCGACCATGGGTCCTCTTTCGGGGCAAGGCTCACCAGTGCCTCCTAGGCAGAGGGCCTACCTCCGGGCGACACCCTGCTCCGCGGGATGCGAGGAGGGGACCTGCTCCCGGCTCCTTCCTTGCAGCCCCAGTGGGCTCCCCCTGGTGGAAGAGGGGCAGCTGTGCTAGGACCGTCGTCCACCACTGTGACCTGATCAACTTGCAACCCATGGTTAGCATAAGCTTGCTCCTAAGAGATTAGCGGTACCCTGTAGCTGTTATCGCCGGCGTGGTCGACGAGGCTTCTCGGTGGCTCATGGAAGGCCTTAGTCTCTAGCGCCTCCTCTTCCCAGCCTGGCTCGAAGAACGAGCCGTGGTCATCTTCTGGCATGTACTCCCGGTCCATCATGCGGGGCACGTAGGCCTCCGTGGCCATAGCCCGAAAACCTCGCCAAAGTGCCCCACGCTCCACGTCGTCCGGCCCAGTGCGCCGCCCTGAGGAGGGTAGGGTGGCACCCTACCGGGGCCGAGGGAGGCCACGCTCGTGCCCGTGCCCATCGGAGGTGGCATGGGTGCGATTGAGTGTCCGGCGCCGCCAGCCGCGCCGATGTTGACGAAACCTCATGGCACGCCCTGGGGCACGCTGGCGCGGCGAGGCCTGCCGTGCGACCCGGCCGCAACCTGAGGCGTGAGCGGGGAGCAGAAAGGCGGTGCTCCCCTAGCTGCAGCATCCAGCAGCTCGGCGACGCGCTCCAGCAGCGCATCTCGGCCGCTCTCCATCAGTCGGCACCGCAGCAGCTCCCGCGCCACTGTGAGTGCGGACATCATGTTCGCTTGCTACCGTCTGGTGTGTGGCGCCATTGCCGCGGCGTAGCTTGAGGCCCCTGCGGCGGCCCGCGCACGCCATGGGGTAAGGATGGACGGCGTCGGGCTGCGCCGCCCGCGCCCGGCAGCATTTGGCGGCGCGTGCCGCCTGAGGCATGGGGTTGAGGTCTTCTTGGGTGGTCGATGCCGTCCGGGCTGGGTATGCTGCCCAGCTGTCGGTGTTGGCCCTCAGGTCGCAGGTCATCGGCGCTGTAGAGTACTGGCGGGTCTGCTGAGGGAAGAGAGGCTTCGGCACACCCCTACCTGGCGCGCCAAATGTCGGTTTTCAGGTTCCGGCAAAACCCTTGAGGTTCGAACACTGGGGTGCGCACAAAGTTCTCTCTCTCCCTAGATCGCTCTCGCAAAAATCACAAGGCCTAGCTCAGCGAACCCAAAGAACGAGAGACACAAGAGTTTATACTGGTTCAGGCCACCGATGCAGTGTAATACCCTACTCCAGTGTGGTGTGGTGGATTGCCTCTTGGGCTGGGGATGAACAGTTACAAGGGAAGAACAGCCTCCTGAGGAGAGGTGCTCTTGTGCTTGGTGAACTTGTGTGGTTGAGGATGATCTGAATGATCCCCCTTGCTACGATGGTGGCTAGTCCTATTTATAGAGGCCCTGGTCCTCTCCCCAAATATTGAGCGGGAAGGGATCCCACAACGGCCAAATTGGAAGGGAGACAACTAGTACAAGTTATCCAGACTAAAGGTGGTCTTTGCCTGCCAAAGGCTTTGGTGGTGACGCCGTCTTGGGCTCCACTTTGACATCCATCCTGCCGTCCTGCTGGTCTTGGTCTCGTTGCACCGATATGGAAACCTTTGCCTGATGCCCCGGTACTCCTCTCCTGCGCTTGCCTCTTTAGCACCAAAGAGGAAACGAGGACACTGCACGCTGGCGCCCGCCTAGAGCCCGCCTGGAGCCCGCCTGGCTCCAGTCGTCATGGCTTACGTCACATGAATCTCGCGAGGTACCCTTTGCCTTGATCTCTCTGCCCCTCGCGAGCCAGCCTGGTGAGGCTGCCCCCGAGGAGGTCTTGTGCCATCCGCCTCGCGAGGCTTGGCCCCTCGCGAGGGTCTTGAGTGTTTTCTGCTGAGGATAGGCCGTACAGGGCCGCTGGCGGAACCACGCTGTGGGCCGCAGGCAGGCAAGTCTGGGAACCCCCGTTCCCAGGACGCCGACATAGCTAGTCAATGTTCAGTCAATATTCTCAATTTAAATTTAATTTACAGAAAATGTGAAAGGGTGACGTCGAAGGCGTATTTTGCCGAATACGCCTCCACTCGTAACGCTTTGGGTGTGAGTGGTGAGGCTGACAGTGGGCCCCGCCTGTCAGGTTTGGAGAGAGAGAGAAAGGGAAATAGAGGAGCGGCGGCGCGTCACCGTCATTTCTTCGGCGAGGAGAGGTCGGCGCCCATCGGGGAAGGGAGGGATCGACAAGCAAGACTAGGTGCACTGGCACGTACCCGTAGCTTGGCGAGAGGTGGACGAACGAGGTCGGTGCGGTCATCTCCAGCGGCTGCAGCAGGCGGAGCTCGTCGGAGAAGAAGACGCCAGCTTCGGGGGGTCGTTCCAGTGGCTCCAGAGGCGTCAACGAGCACCAGTGGACCACCAGGAACAGGCCCACGCAGTCGGTCGAGCTCGAGAGGCAGAGGAGTGGGAGGTGGCAGAGGAGGGGATCACCGGCGAGCTCGAGATGAGGACGGCGGCCAGAGGCCTGCCCGGCCGGGCTGCGGCTATCTAGGAGGAGTGTGGGTGCTATATGAGTGGAGCGGTATGGAGAAATGAGCTCGAGAGGGATCAATTTATAGGCGAGGCCGAGGCTGGGATTGAGAGCTCGCCGGAGTCTCTAGAAGCCACGCACGGGACGAGGAGTACAAGTGAGAGAGGGAGAACTGCCCAGGGGTCACGCGACCACTGTGCTAGGATGGAGACGAGTATAGTGCGCAGGAGGGGACAACAACAGTGAGCCCATGCTCGCTGCGGCGAACTCCGGCGTCGGCAAGTGGCAGGGAGGGGTCACAGTGATGAGGCGAGGCAACAGGTGCAAGGTGGCGAGCTGGCTTGGCTTCGGGCACGCGCACGAGCAAAACAGAGGCGTCGGCGGCAGCCAGAGCACGTCGACTAGCTACCTGGCATCGTGTACACGTGTGGTCACCGCGTGAATTCTCGCATCATGCCACGCAGCGCATTAAATTCATGCCTGGGGTGTATTTCGTGCAAGACTAGGTCGATCCAAGCACTTGAGTTGAACACAGGTCGAATGGGCGAGGCTATAGCATCTTGGCATGTTTCTGGACAGAAACTTGTGAGCTTAATAGAGAAGAATCTAGAAAAAGTTTAGGGCTAAGTTTCATAGTTTAAGAGATTCTTAGGAGGTTAATGAAGCCCTAAAAATTTCAGCATCATTGGATCAAGGAAAAATGCACTTCCCTCACAACATGCATTTTCTGGTCAAAACAGAAAAGATTTTCTGTAGCAAAAATATTCCAAATAACCATGAAATATTTTGCACAGGGATGTGTGCAAGGTCTAAAGAATATTCGGGAATTTTCTCAGGTTTTTGTGGGTAAGAAAAGTGAGGGTTGCTTTGGAGCATAAGTGACTGAAGTACTATTTCAGAGGGAAAACGAATATTTTTCATTTAAGAAAAATATTCCCTTGGCCATTTTATGATATATCAGAGAGAGAGAGAGAGAGAGAGAGAGAGAGAGAGATGAGTTTGAGAGTTAGGTGAGTCACTTGAGTGAAAGCCAAAGAAATGCCCAAGTGATTAAGTCCAAATGAGTTGATTCAAAACTCAAATTCAAATAAAAACTGCAAATAAATCCAGAGAAAAGAAAGAGGGCAAAACCAGGGTGTCACAGTATCATCACGGATAATGGCACTAATTTGTCTAAAGGTGCTATAAAGGAGTTCTGTCAACAAGAACATATTCGTCTTGATGTGTCTTCTGTGGCTCATCCATAGACTAATGGTCAAGCTGAGAGGGCTAACCAAGAAATACCGAGAGGCATAAAACCCCGGCTTATGGTTCCCTTGAATCGAATGACGGGTTGTTGGGTTGAGAAGTTACCTTCAGTACTCTTGAGTATCAATACCACCCCAACAGATCAACGGGCTATACGCCTTTCTTCATGGTCTACGGGGCAGACGTGGTTCTTCCAAGCGATATACGTCATGACTCGCCCCGTGTGGCGGCTTATGTTGAAGCTGACAATGAGATGGCACGTCAAGACGCATTGATGCTTTGGATGAAGAGCGTGACCTTGCGGCGGCTCGTTCTGCGATATATCAACCAGACCTGCGTCGCTATCATAGCCGCAGAGTCAAAACCCGGACGTTTCTAGAAGGCGACTTGGTGCTCCAGCTAATCCAAGACCAAAATTATATGCACAAGTTATCCCCCCCTTGAGAAAGGCCCTTTGTGGCCAGCAAGAACCTGAATAACGGGTCATATTACTTCATTAATATACGAGCGCATAAAGATTGACACAA
Source organism: Triticum aestivum (assembly GCF_018294505.1). Lineage (NCBI taxonomy): Eukaryota > Viridiplantae > Streptophyta > Magnoliopsida > Poales > Poaceae > Triticum > Triticum aestivum. The sequence continues at coordinate 147,219,652 of NC_057805.1, forward strand.
GTCGGAAGAGGAGACCCACCGGCCCCAGAATATTGCTCATCTTTAGCCTTATTACACCTAGGCAACCGGCTCTCGTCATTGTACATACATTTGTCAATGTATATATTTTATGATCAATATAATAAAGCCGACATCCCTGATAATTCAGGGCCTCTGTCATTTCATTTCTGTGTATCTGAGTCTTTATTATTTGTTCATAAGGTCACTTGGGGGCTTCCAACCCAACGGGTTTAGCTTTCATACCCTCTTGACCTGGCGTGGACGCCGAATCCTAAGTTATCCTGCCTATTTGGAACTTCTCACTGTGTCAGGTAATCCTGAGTGACCCGCCGAACTCTTAACAGTCAATCTTTTTCGAGACCCTGAACTCGTTTTAAAATGGCGATTTATGTCACGTGAGGGCCCTCTTATAGTGAGCTAGGATTAATTCAAAGGTTGTGAGGCCATTGAAAGCACATGGCTTTGCTAGCCAAATTATCTTGCCACGCTTTGGTGAGCCAGCCAGACAATTATTTGAGATTTTTAACCTTTCTTTTTGAGTCTTTTGGATTTGTGTTTCCTCAAAATTTTCTCTGCTAAGAGCAATTTTTGGGTCATGTAGCCCTGATTGTATGGCTTGTATTAGAGCATTTTGGGTTTGCTAACCCGCCCTGGTTATGTATTTTAAGTCGCCAATATGTTTTGGTTTGCGCAATTGAAGTTACGCGCTTACAAATGATTCGGTTGTCACCCTCACTGGATATGGCGATTTAAGATGGTAGTATGAGCCAATTTTTCAGGTATGTTTTTACTTGTTAGACGAATATGCGAGGCCTGGTAACCCGCCCTGGCTTTTTGACTTTAAGTCGCCAATATATTTTGGCTTCAAAATCCTTAATTCTAGTCTTTTCCATAATTGCATAAGACTATATTATGTTTGGATTGTTACCCGCCTTGGCTTTTGATGATAAGTCGCCAGGGCATATATTGCCTACACTTTGTGCATGACAGGGAGAGATATGGCTTGCATAAATGATTAAGCATAAAGCCCATCATAAGTGATTAAAACTGGTGCTTCAAAAATTACCAGATCAACATGCGTCGAAGGCATGACATGGAGGATCATGAGTCCATAAGTTTGGAGCAAAGTGTTTTTTCTCATAGAGCACTCTTCTACCCCAACTTGAAAGCCGCCTGGTGTTAGTGGTCCTCCCCTTGGCGAGTTGACGACTGCGGCTCATCCTGCGCCGGCTCTTCCTCATCGATCATCTGAAGATCAGCTGTTGTCCAATCGATGCCGGTTAAAGCTTAGAAAGTGGCTTCATCACTGAGTATAATAGAATGATTAACGTCAGGCGCGAATATATGCTTATGCCGAGGAGGAATAAGGTTGACAACGTCATGCACTGGTGGCTTAATCTTCTGGTTTCTCTGGTCGTAAGCTGGTGTATAGTGGTCTAAGTTCAGATCTTCAATTAGCTTACACGCGACGGGCCGCATCTATCTGTCGCAGTTGTTGAAGTCTTGTTCTTCAAAGGCAGACTCATCGTCCTTGAATTTTGGGCAACTGGTGGCTATTTCCACTGGGTCAAGTTCAGTCTGCCATGCTTTGGCCCGGCCTAGTGCACAAATGGCTCCGGCTCGGGCAGCTGACAGTTTGTACTTCATGACTTGAGTCGGCGCTGTTGAAAGTTGATCCAGCATGGTTTTGATATGCTTTGGAGGTTTCTTTCCACCTCACAGGGCCACAAGGCTGTGCAAAGTACGAGTGTATAGTTGCTCAGTCAATCAGTAGAGTGCTTTGAGCTTCATCATCATATTTTCGCCAAGGCTAGCGCTTTTGTGGCTTGCTCATCAGTGGCCAACCGAGTTAAACAATAGAAATTGAGAGTCGCCAGGCGACTTAAAAGTAATATCAAAATAAAGTGCATATGAGCCTTACCTAAGATGGCGGCTGTCATTTGGGTGATATGTTTCTTTAAGCCGACAAGCTCTTCAGGCACCGGTTTAAGTGCAGCTTCCGCATCTTCGGCCCTTTTTACCAACACAGCCTTCTCAGTCTCCTAGCCGGCTCTCTCAGTGTCAAAATCTGCTGTAAACTTTTCAGTTGCTTCCAATGAGGCCTTCAATTCTGACTTGGCCTTGGCAGTTTCTGTTTGCTGGGTCTTGATGTTTTTCTTTAAGTTGCCCACTTGCGACTGTTGCTTACTCAATTCTTCCTGCAATACAATGATGAAGTCATGATTATAAAGCAAGGATTAATTATTGATGCTGATATTCTGTTATAGTCCCAAGCACACTACAAGTACTCTACTTGGCACATGGGGGATAATGAGGGTCAATTCGCTTTTTATTAAGTCAAGTTTAAGACGGCCCTTGGGGGCTACGTGTTTGGATTTCTTAAGTGACTATAAAATCCGGGATCAACTTCTCAGTTTAAGCCAACCCTTGGGGGCTAAGTGTTTGGATTTTTAAAGTGACTATAAGTCCCGGCTCAATTTGTCAATTTAAGCTAGCCCTTGGGGGCTACACATTTAAATTTTAACAGATAAGTTAACCCGGAGGGGCTACAGATCAAAGATTATCATTGTGTCTACAACATACTCCATTTTTTCCTATCCTCCAGACTTGGCAGCTAATATGAACACATATGGAAAGGGGTTAGCAATGTTCCTCATAGCGTTCCTTCATAAGGTTCACTAAGCTGGCTTCCATATCGCGGCTAGTATGGAGGCGGTTTAAGTAACCGATGTGGATATCGCTTGCGCTGAAGCCGGCATAGCTTTCCAGATCCAGTTACAATTTGCCCTTGTCGGTGGCTGAAGGTTCTTCTTTGGCACTGTGTTTGGCCAAGACTATAGAGTCTCCAGGCTCTGTATAGCCTGTGCGAGTAATAATGACGTCATTAGCGGCTTTGTCAGAAGGAATTTCTTCATTCAGCTTGGCAGGGCTGGGTGGCTTAAGACATGGCGGGTCATGACTGCAGACTGGTTCAGCCTCAGTATGAGCCGGCTCAAGAACCATAAACTCCACTTGCGGTGGTGGATTGCAAGCAACATCGTCACCATCTTGAGTTGTGGCATCTGGGATTTCTGACATTTGCTGCTCCGGCTCAGTGGTTTGGGGACTTTTTGAAGAACCGTCCAATTTCAGTTTTTTGCCGACTTCGGCCATGCATCTACGATGAAAATATTGGAATATGAGTATATCATCACAACATATTGATTAACAAATGAAAAAAGTGCAAAATAATTACCCAGGGGCGACTCTGAAGACAGACATTTGGGACCCGGTAGACTCACCAGAGGATGAACGAGGGGTTCCCAAATAGTTTGAATCGGAAGAGTTAAGTGGTTGACGTATGAAACCGGCCTATGGAAAAGAGAGGGATGGACTATGAGGCACCTCATTTCGGCACTTGCGAGGGGCAGGCATGTTGGGTAAGCCGGTTACAAGGTCACCACGACCACTATTCCGGGTTGCACGCCTTGTCTCGTGTTGCTGTTTCTTCAAAGTAAACTCGGGATCCACGTAAGCTAAAGGGTGAGAAAATCTTACTTTACGGGTCACCCGCCGAGTTTTCTGTCTTGACAAGGGCTCTGAGTCGGAGGAAGTTATAATTACCTCTGCGACATCTGCATGGCTGGTCTCCGCATCATCCTGAGAGGAGTCAGCGTCAATAAGCTGCATAAAAAGAAATCCAAGGGAATCGAGTTCTATCTCTGATTCATGGTCAAGGGAAAATAAGTCTTCAGCGTCAGCGTCCTGTTTCTTTCCTTTGATCTATTTTTGAGCTTTGGACTTGGCTTTGGCCTTTTTGGCCGGCTTATCATGCAATTTCTTGGTCCAGAAGGGAGAGTTGGCCTATTGACACAAATGATAATGAGAAGATGTGCATTTTATGAGAAAGTGATAAATGAGTTAAGAGAAGGACTTAATACACTTATGTTTGGAGCGGGATTAAGAGCACAGAAAGGCTTCAGCCCCGTTTTGTTGCAGTTTTCAAGGGTCTCCCCGAGCAATGACTTAGTCATTTCATTGATTTCCTGGTTCTCAAGACGGTTCTAATTATACCGCTGTAGGTCTTTCACATCGCATGTGTATTGGCACATTAAGCCGGTACGACGGCACAAAGGCAAGATTCTCCAGGCGACCCAGCACCGAGCCAAGTCAACAACATTTAAGCCATTGGCTAATAAGGCCCTTATTCTTAACAAGGTAAGCGCGTACTTGGCTCGTTCTGCAGCAGTGATCCGATCGGGGAGTGGATGTCTAGGTCTGAGCCGGCAGGTGCGGAAATCCGGCAGAGGGTTTTCACCCGCTGGAGAGGTGTCTTGGCAATAGAACCATGTCTGATTCTAGTCCTTGGTGTGACTGGGTAGTGCAGCTGCCGGGAAGACAACCACTGGTACGCGTCGGTGCTATACAAATGGTTTTTAACCCCTTTCCGCGACGACATTTGGAACCATCGCCAATTAAGTGTGGGCGATAGGGGTTTCCTTCCCACATGACCCAGAAACCATCGGGGATATGCCCTCCTAGCACACACGCTCCGCAAAATGAGGTCGTGTGCGACCGGCGAGCGCTCAAATACAAAAATACGCACAGTAGAGCTAAAAAATACAATTATACAGGCGAAATTGTTTCCGGTCGCAAGTACATCCCACACAATCAGTCCCCGCTAAACGTTTCCGTTCGTATTAACATCCCACACAGTTGCTCCAAGGAAAACGTTTCCGTTCACAGGTACATCACACACAATTTTTCCCGTTAAATAGTTTGTGATAGCGCTGCCATTGCACACGATATTAATAATTTTATCATTTGCGTTATTGAATGCATCACACATGGTGCGTAGAAGAAACTATGTGGCAAAGGCTGTCCATCACACACAGTATTTATGTGGTAAACGTTTGCGCAAGGTGGCCTAACGCAAACAGTTTTCAAGAAAAAGTCGTGTGTGCAGTGGAGATTGATCGCACACGTAGTGGATCCTAGAAACTTTTCTGATCTCCACATATATCGCAGATGTTTCGCTTTCACAAACAGTGTGCAGTGTAATCCCTAATTTAAAAATCATATGTTTTGAATTTGAAAGTAGGCAATCACTTATTTCATATCCAACCATGTTTATTACAAATATAGGTTCAACCACGAATGCATAATTCAATGCACATGTACATATACCGAAGAACTATAGAAGCACCAAGTAAAGTATGATGAACCACAGTTGTACTAAAGACTATAAAGAGAGAGGTGAAAGACATTCTGGTTGTTGGAGAAGGTGAAGCGGAATGCCGATATTGTGTCGTCCTCCATGTGTAATGCGCGCACGACTCTAGGCCAACCCCTTGTGATGGCTGCCCGTCCATCCTTCACTGTCTTCATTAGGACTTCTCGATGCTCATTGTAGTCTGGATGAAATACTTTGACCTTCATTGCATGTCCACCAATCATGTACTTTGCGAGGTAATCTTGAGTGAACTGCTTCGGGAACCACTAGGAACGAAAAAGATTCAGACATTGTTGTCTAACAACTCATTATGGGCAGTAAAAAGAGAAGGTTGTAGAATTTGTAGTTACCATCCTACAGCTCACTATTGTGTTGGATAGAGCATAAACAAATAATTTGCTTGCCACCATTCATATCTTTTTGCCAATATTCCTTATCAGTTTCCTCACTTGATGCTTGTTCACCAATATCTCATTGCCCCATATGCAAAAAGGGTCGATGCGTGGATCCTTGCCAAGGGCATATGTACCTACAAGTAACAAGTCAATATTAGAAGCTAACTAGTGTCCAGGCCAGGATCTGTATGCACTACATTATGGAACGACGGGGGGAGTACAAGCCGGGGGATGAAGCTAACCTCGGTGGAAAATGGTGGCCACTCCCATTGTTGTCTTGCATAAGTAGTGGAAAGGCATGATAAGTACAGCAACCTTAACATCAAACAAATATAGCAAAGGTAAACAACATCATGTCCAAATGATAGCTTGAATGTGTTGGTTTCAGCATGCTGTTAAAGCAGATATAAAATGGAAGGCAATGTTACAGACAGCAGGCTTAACAGCCATCAAATATTGCAATTCAAACTAGTATTGTTGAAAATGAATAGAATGTAGGTAATGCTTAAACATCACACTGGATAAATGTGTAAAACTGAAATAAAGGGCATGTGTTAACTACACCAGGAATAACTGGAACCAAATATAGCCGTTCAAACTGGTATTGATGTAGTCGAGCGGCACAGTTCCGACTTGCACATAATGAACAACACATTGTGAATGACTGAAATAAACAAGGCATAAATGACCAGTATAACAACCAAATATAGCCATTGAAAACTGGACAGAGTCTCACTGCAACCAACCTAACAAGCAAATACAGATAAACAGGGCATATGCTTGAAAACTGGACAAATGCTCACTGCAACCAACCTAACAAGCAGATAAAGATAAACAAGGCATCTGCTTGATAACTGGACAAATGCTAAAAAAGCAACCTAACAACCAAATACAGATAAACAAGGCATCTGCTTCATAACTGGACAAATGCTAAAAAAGCAACCTAACAACCAAATACAGATAAACAAGGCATCTGCTTGATAACTGGACAAATGCTCACTGCAACCAAACAAAGAACCAAATACAGATAAACAAGGCATCTGCTCGATAACTGGAAAAAATGCTAACTCCAACCAACCTAACAACCAAATACAGATAAACAAGGCATCAACTCACTATAAACAACCCAATATAGCCATTCGTGAAACTGAAGTGGACAATTCATAGTTAAATATCACATAGACCTATTGACCAATACATTTTTGCATAACTGAAATAATTAAACACGGCACAGTTAAAGCACAACACGGAAAATGCTACAACAACAAAGGGTACGGGTTGGCAAGCTAGAAAAGGTAAGATTTGCTGATAAAATGTTGCCTCACATTTCATGGACAGGATCCTTCCAGTTGGAAGAGCACAGACCCATGGTGCGCTCTCTGAAGTCACAGATGGGCTGTTTCACCTTGGAAGAACCTTCGTGGGTGCCCTCCTCATGGCCGTGGTCGTGGTCGATGAGATTTGACTTGGAAATTGAGGATCCCAAGCCGCCACCATAAAACGTGTCCTTCGGAAATGAGAAAATGGGCTCGATGGCGTATAAAGCTCACAAATCCTTGACCGCTTGGCGGAGGAGATCAGCGGCAGGGCCATCGAAGAGATCGACGACGGTTGAACCAGAGGGGTTGGGGATGGACCACTTAACCTGTGACATGGCCCGCGTGAAGCCATCGGTGTGGATGAGCTTCATGTCGTAGCCAGCTTTCCCGAGATACAGTAATATTCTAGCCCGCTGACATGAAGCCTTCAGCATGGCAATATAGTCAACGTCTTCGCCGGCTTCCGCGGCGACATGTTGCTCCGGGCTAGACAGGTCGGGGCGAACGGCGGCCACCTCGCCAACGTCTGCCGGAGAGGCCATGATAAACCTCTTCTTGGCTGAACGCTCGTCGGGCTCCCCGGGATACGTGGTCGAGCATAGGCTGCGACATTCTGGATCTGGGGATGTGGATCTGGCGGGGAGGGACACCGCAGGCCTCATCAAAAAACTCAGGGGAGTGGGGCGACGGTATGGGAATCGCTGGGTAACCTGAACTTTATTATCTAAGCTAGGAGGAACGGGCAGACCGGCAGGGGCTGGCGGCGGTGCTGGTGGTGGTGCCGGCAGAGACCGCGAGCTAGGGTTCGAGGGGGGAGGGGGCGGGTAGGGGACTGTCGAGGGGGGTTGGTGTTTGAGGATACGCATCGGCTACTGAAAATTTTAGTAATGGTGGGTGGAGATGATGGTGGACGAGGGAGGGCGACGGTTCAAATGCCTCGGCTACTGCAATTTTCCTATAAGGTCGGTGCTAGAGGAGTGTGGGCGACGGTTGAAGTATGGAGGCTACTAAAATTTGGGTAAAGGAATTGAAGCGGGGCGAGAGTGCCCAAGATCGCGCACGGTCCAATAACAATATGCGTGTATGATTATAAGGAAAAGTGGCGCGGATCCGCCGATTTTTGCAATGCTCAAGGCGGGTAGTTCGTTTTTTTATTTATAGCTAGCTCGTCTATCACACACGGTTCGTCCTAATTTCCAAATAAACTTACCCGCCTTTAGCTTGCATAGGTGGTGGTTTTACAGCGCACTTGCATCGCACACAGTTAAGACAGTACCTCCACCCTTTTCTCGCGCTTGCGCGGTGTGGTGATTTCAGTGCACTTGCATCGCACACGGTTGAGCCAGTACCTCCACCTTAATTTGCTCGCGCTTGCGCAGGCGTGGTGATTCACATCGCACTTGTATCACACACGGTTAAGATATTATACCCCGTGTCCGTTGAGCGTCATCAGAGTCTTTGCAGCAAAAAATAATATTAGAGAGGGTCAAAGATAGCCACACCAGCATGTGGGCCAGATATATATGAGTGAAAAGGGTGGTCCGTGATGTTTGAAATTCCAATGCACAACTTTTACCGCGCGGGCCCATGGTTGGGCGCGTCGATGAAGATCGATGAGAGGGGCCAGAAGTCAAGAACCACCTGTAAGTGGCCAAATATATGTACAAATATTGGGGATGTTTAGAAGTTTAAATACACAACGCATATCTTTGGTGGCACCTGCCTCGCAAACCCGAAAGCACCCTAACAACCACCTAGCTAGGATATATATAATGACATAATGTCGTACCTAGCTAGGATGCTTGGCCCACCACCTCCCACTTCATGTCAGCACAGAGGATGCACGTAATGATTGATACTTTGGTCATACATGCATGTCACCATGACCTACCATAGGACGGACCAATGAATCTATCATTTGGTCAAATGACAGTTGTTGTTGTCGATAAACCGCTTGGGCCAATAGATTGAACTAACATAAAAATCGCACGAGAGGGACCACAAAACTAGCACCTCTTGCATGTAGCCCAAAATGATGTACGTTGGAAGGGGTGATGTGTGTTTTCAATATAGAATAATGTACTATTTAGATGTGGTGCCTACCTCTTGATACAGACAACAACCATGAAGGCAAGGTAGTTAAGGACGAGATACGAAGGATTTGATGTAGGTCGAACCCAGCAATCCGAGCATCTGGGAGGGAATCCTGACAACGCATGAGCTCGAGCTTTGGTTGAGCGGCATTTGACGGTGACCGTCCCTAACATGAACTAGGAGGAATCCATTCATGGCCAACACATACCGCTCATTATCGGTCAAAGGGATTATAATATACACTCGGCGAGCCCACAGATATGCGTGTCATCACAAAAAACCACACAAGGGACACGTGGTCGATCAGAAGACCCCGTATACACTGCATGCGGCTCGAAAATATGTATGTGTATGGTGTATGATGTGTTTAAATCCCAAATGCACAACTTCGATGGGCCACCAACTACATTACGAACCGAACATCGTACCCGACTCCAAGCCTGGTTCAATACGTACATTGTCAGTTTCCCAACTTCGAGGCGGCAGCAGGGGGGTCGTCCCACGCATGTGCTCAAACATAATTTTTTCTAGCATGGGACACATCTATATATATCTAGACATCTATACACCTATATAGTGTGCGAATAACTTTGGAAGTTGGTCGTTGGATGAAGCCAATCCGACGGTACAGAGATGGCAAATCCTAGCACTACTGGTCGTTGGATATCATCTACATTCCACCAGATTCTGCCACACATGTACAATCTAGAAGACTCCCTGGTTGAACTTAAGCATAATGCACAAACCTCAAAACACAAGCACTTCGCCTTTATTCTCTAGAATCTTCCATATCTTAATTTCCCAAACTTCTTTTTCTAAATGAATTGTCACGTTTTGTTTTTACCTTTACAATGCACAATTCCGTGAATCTTAAAATAGATTTTTTTATAAAACTAATTGATTTTGGATGAGATGAACTATAATAATTAAACGAACATCTACATGATGCATATATGACTCAAAGCTTACATGCTATAGTGTGGTATTTATTCCTAATTTGGTTACCAAATCTCATGCGTGCAATGCACGTGTACCTTACTAGCATCAATAGGAAACCATCATGGTTAAACCCTTCTCGTTGTTGGGTCAAAGGGATAGAATGTGTGGGCCCCCTAATTGTTGGTAAAGGATAGTATATATACCTCGGGGAGCGCACAAATATGTGCCGCGTCTATAAGCCGCACAAGGGAGACATGCTCGAGGAGAACATCCTGCCCCCTATACCCTGCATGCAACCTGAGAAACGATTATATAATCGCCATGAAAGGTCAAGTTAATCATTCGTTAATTTTTTAGAGGAAAAAATAACCAACAAAAACATAGTAGGTTTATATAATCGCCATGACAGGTCCAGTCAATCATTCTTCAATTTTTTTAGAGCAAAAAATAACCCATAAAAACATAGTCCACTATAGAGATATATATCTCTATAGAGACCGTGTCATGGCATTTAAATGAAGCTTTAGATATGGAACCTCCCACCGGGTCACCCATCCTTGGACTACTCCAGCCCGAGCATGCTTAACTTCTGTGTTCTATTCCACTAGGCTAGCGGATGGGAAGCCGGCCCTTGCTGTTAAGAATTGCCTCCTTGCCTTTAAGGCGTTTCACGCTGGTCACCCTATGGGACCTACTCCCTCCTATCACACACATTTGTGCCTTTAGAAACTGTGTGGGATATTTTACATGGTCGGTGTGTCGCCGCTAGCCTTCCATGAGCACTGACACTGGTAGCGGGAAAATTATGGGAAAAGAGGAGGGAAACCGATGAGAGGAGTGGCGAGAAATGGTAGCCTATTTTGAATGAAAACCTAGTAGAGAAGGAAGCGTGAGCTACACGACGCATGCACACATTGCTTACCCATGTACTGCTTGTGTTGTCGAAAGGGCTCAGGGTTGCCGTTCGATCTGGGAGCATCCAACGGTGCACATGTACGATCCGTGGGGTTTGGGTTCTGGCCAATCAGAACGCACGACTGAGATCGCGCGCGTAGCGGGGGGGGGGAGAATATCATACGGAAACCAACATTCGGTGGAAACCAGTGAAAACCACAAGAAAATATGTTTTGAAGTTTTAAAAAAATTGAAAGAATGCTGGATGTTAAGAGGATGATGTTTTATTGCAACACAAATTTTCAAGCTGAAACACATTACGAGATGTGAGCTATGAAAAAGATAAAATCAGCGTTGAATAGTGTCGAATAGAAATGTCACTATTCAAGATAAATTTGTCTTTTTCATAGCTCACATCTCATAATGTTTTTCAACTTGAAATTTTGTATCGCAATAAAACATCACCTTCTTAACATCCCACATTTTTTTCAGATTTTTATGAAACTTTAAAATATGGTTTCCATGATGTTTTCATTTAATATTGGCTTTCCTCAGTGAACCGTGTGCTATTTGAAATCATTTCATGAGAAGAATCTCAGTTTTTAAATCCCCGTAAATCCAAAACTAAGCCAAAAATCATGAAACCTGGCATGGTGTCATGACAATGCACTTATATGTCGAGGAATTTTTTCGTCCATTGTGGCGCAAGTTTTATTACAAGCCTATTACAAACCGGAGCTTCTCTCAAAGAAGCCTCGTGGTTGCGATAGGGAAACGTGTCCCCCTTGTGGGCGAAACATAATCGCTGCCTCTTTTCGCCTTGTATTTTCTTCTACGGGCAACATGGAACGACAGGATATCCGTGCTGAAATATAAACTTATTCAGGGTTTGTTTGTCCTTTTTATACACTAATTAAGTTTCCTAGGCATTTGATGTCCATAATTCAAATCTGAACTTCAAATACATGCTCCAGTTCACCAAAATGGCTAGAAAATTTATACATGTGTCCTTGGGTGCATGTTTAGGTCCCATGCCAGGAATGGGAACGAATTACAACCGTACCGTGTCATGGCTCGTCCTCAAACATTTCGAATCTCGGTTTTTAAGTCCCCATAAATCCTAAACTCACCAGAAAGTCATCAAAGGTGGCATGGTGTCACGTCATGGCACATATATGTCGTGGTAAAAACATTGTCCAATTTGGGCCAAGCTTTATTACAAACCTCTTACAAAAACCGGAGCTTCTCTCAAAGAAGCCTCGTGGTTCCGATAGGGAAACGTGTTCCCCTTGTGGGCGAAACGTAATCACTGCCTCTTTTCGCCTTGTATTTTCTTCCACGGGCAACATGGAACGACATGATATCCGTGCTGAAATTTAAACTTATTCAGGGTTCGTTTGGCCTTTTTATACACTAATTGAGTTTCCTAGGCATTTAATGTCCATAATTCAAATCTGAACTACAAATACATGCTCCAGTTCACCAAAATGGCTAGAAAAATTATACATGTGTCCTTGGGTGCATGTTTAGGTCTCATGCCAGGAATGGGAACGAATTACAACCGTACCGGTGTCCTGGCTCGTCCTCAAACATTTCGAATCTCGGTTTTTAAGTCCCCATAAATCCAAAACTCACCAGAAAGTCATCAAAGGTGGCATGGTGTCACGTCATGGCACATATATGTCGTGGTAAAAACATTGCCAATTTTGGCCAAGCTTTATTACAAACCTCTTACAAACCGGAGCCTGTCGCAAGAACCCTCGTGGTTTCGATAGGGAAACGTGTCCCCTTGTGGGCCAAACGATAATCACTCCCTCTTCTAGCCTCGTATTTTCTTCTACACGCGACACGGAGCAACTGGAGATTCGCGCTGAACTTTGAAATTATTCAGGGTTCGTTTGACCTTTTTTATTCATTAATTGAGTTTTCTAGGCAATTTAATGTCCATAATTCAAATCCGAACTACAAATACATGCTCCAGTGCACCAAAATGGCTAGAAAAAACGTACATGTTTCCTTGGGGTGCATGTTTAGGTCCCATGGAACGAATGGGAACGAATTCAACCGTCTCGCCGTCCTGGCTTGGCCACAAACATTGCGAATCTCGGTTTTTAAATCTCTGTAAATCCAAAACTCACCAGGAAATCATGAAACTTGGCATGGTGTCACTACATGGTACATATAATTGTCCAATTTGGGCGAAGCTATATTACAAGCCTTTTACAAACCGGAGCCTGTCGCAACCCTCGTGGTTCCGGTAGGGAAACATGCCCCTCTTGTGGGCGAAACGATAATCGCTGCCTCTTCTCGCCTTGAACTTTGTTTTCTACAGGCAACATAGAATAACAGGAGTGTCGGGCTGAAATTTGAAACTGTTCAGCGTTCGTTTGGCCATTGTATATATATATTACTAATTACTAAGTTTTCTATGCATTTAATGTAGTCCATAATTCAAATTTGAACTACAACCACATGCTCCAGTGAAGCAAAATGGGTGGGAAATCGTACATGTGTCATTGGGTGCATGTTTAGGTCTCATTTAAGGAATGGGAATGAATTACAAACTTGTCGTCGTCCTGAAACATTGAGAATCTCGGTTTTTAAATCCCAGTAAATCAAAAAGTCACCCAAAAAACATGAAACTTGGCATGGTTTCATGACATGGCACATATATGCCGTGGTAAAAAAAATCGTCCAGTTTGAGAAGAGGCGCACACATTAGTAGCCAACGAAGTCCTTTTTGAAACAAAAAGCTGACACGTTAATATCGCAAACGGTTGTATTATATTAACCGTGTCGAAATTTAACCATACTCGGTGGCGTGCGTGCAGCTGTTTGATTAGACGGGACGAGCGCGAGAAGTCCGCCGTGCAGGCTCGACGGGACGCGTGCGAGCAGTCCGCCGCGCAGGCTCGACGGGACGCGTGCATCCTGTCCACCTCGCAGGCTCGACGGGACACGTGCGAGCAGCAAGGCCGCCCATGCTCACCGGGAAGCGAGCTATTTGACCTCCCTGCACCAGCCGCCGCCCGCCTCGCTAACAACTTCTCCATTTATGGGTTAATTAATGCACCTGGACGGAGGGTGTTTGCTTGTAATCCCATGACAGCATTTGTTTTGTTCGTGTTTTCAACTCGTATTCCGCCCTAATTTAAATTGCCACATAGGGCAACGGGTAATACGACCACAAATAAAATGGCAACGGATAATACGACGACAAATTTACAATGGCGCAGATAATAATTGTCTTAGATATTTCGGATAATTTAAAATGCCATATGCGGCAAAGCCCGGAAGACACGGGGGCAAGAAAAGAAGGAAATTGCAGACAACGATCTGGGTCACTACTGTCTCTACTCATCGATGGATCGCCGGGCGGCGAAATCCTCCAGATCCTTCTTCAATTCCTCACGACTTTGCTTTAAAGCAGCCACGGATTCCTCCACCTCCTGCTCGTGCTCGATCCGGAGCTTCCTCAAGCCACCCATCAGTTCCTCGACGACCGCTTTCAGCGTCATCTCCGAGGCACTGCTCTGCTCATGCATCATCTTCCAGCCGGCGGCCTCCTCCTCCTTCTTGGCGACCAACTTGAGGAGTTTCGCATTGTCACCCATGAATTGCTCGATGAGGCCGGTCGCCTTATCAACCGAGGCATCGCTGATCTTGAGCAGCTTCATCAAGCTGTCGACCAGCTCCTGCTGCATAGTGACACCAGCGAGAATGTCGTCGTCGCCAGCGAAGGACTTCGGGAACGCCGGATCGTCATGATGGCCGACGCCACGAATGCGCTTGTGAGAGCCCTCACGTGCCCGTGAGAGCTCGTTCGAGGGCTCCGCGGTGCGCCGGGACATCTCTGCTGCGGCTGCGGCTTCGTGGCGGGACCTCTCTAGTGCTTCTCCAGCCTTTATCTCTCCTGCCTAGTTATATGTCCACCCTAAACTCCTCCTACCGGTCATGGCAGAATGACTTGACAGAAAAAACCAGTTTTGTGGGTGATGAGGAGAGGAACTGTGAACTAATTTTTGAGTGGGTAATTTTTATAGCCCGGTGCTAAGTGTGAACACATATTAGTTTGATAGGTGTGAATAGATTTGCAATTACTTATTGCGTTGTAATCAGCGATGTGATGAGAAACAAGGTCAAAATTTATTGGTGGCAGAAGGTTGACTGCGTGGTTGCTCGCCGTTGAGGCGGCCGCGGCGCGCTCCACTCTGGCGTCCCTGCACGCGCTCTACTTGTCGTTGAGGCAAAGTTACAATGGCAACGGTTATAATTGTCTTACATATTCAGGATAATTGAAAATGCCATATGCGGCAAGGCCCAGAACACTCACGACCTACATATGAATACAATTATAATAAAATATAAGCTAAAAGGCTGAGCTGGGGACCTTCCGACGATGGTCTTCTCGGACTCCATGATCAGCATAGCACCCTTGCGGCAGTTCACTCCATGTGTCCCGACCCGCCTCCGCCTACGGTGCTGCTGGCGCTGGGAGGCTCTTGGGGCTGCTGGGCCTCTTCCAGAAGAGCTTGACAGCGTGCAATCGCGCACATGACAACTCTGCGGAACTGCTCCATTTCCATGTCTCTGGCCTGGTAGCAAATTTCGTCGATCAACTGCATCCTCAAGATATCACGTTGGCGTTGTTTTACTTCGTCGGGGATGTTAACTCCACCAAGGATGCGCTCGAGCCTGGCCACCACATCATCGGGATCGAGATTGACACGGCCGCTGCGGTCAGTGATGAAGCCGCATGCTGCCTTTGTCTTGACTGAATCGCAGAGCACTGGTGACGGCGGCTCTTCGGGTGGGTCGTCGATCATGCCGCCGAGCAGCTCTGGATCTTTTGCACGGTGGATGGCAAACTGCTCATCACACCTCCTCTACAATATGTCGATTGTGCTCCCAAGGTCTGTGACACCGATATCACTGCCGATGGGCCATGGTGCCTGCACTGGCCGATGGAGCTCTTGCTCCCCGACCTGCTCTGGCTCGTTCACCATGCCGAAGATGTAACGCACGTAGGCTTCGATGTCGAAGCTTTGGTTGTTTCCTGGCATGCTCGGAATGACTAATGGTAGATGGGTGAGGACTAGATCGTCGCAGAGTGTCGCGGCGGTGCATTGCCGCCTGGGTTATATGCAGCAAGCCGTTAGCTGGTGGAGGGAAACCGGTGAGGGAATAGGCATGGATTTTACAATTAACCCATGTGGAGCGCGGGAAGCATTCGCTGGAGCGCGGAAAGACTAAGTGGAGCACACACACAACCCGAATACCGTATCCGGTGTCACGTGTTATTTATCACACAAGTGTTAACATAAGGAAATGTATGTGTAACTTACTAATCATCGCACATGAGTACTCGTAGACACATCGTGTGCGATACTCCTAGCCACCGCAAGCAACTAGTTTGCATTTTTAAAAGTTTTTTGTACACACAGAATCGCACACGAACTAACTGTATTAACCGTCTGTGTTGTAATTTATCATCGCAAATAGTTCATCTGAGTCGGATGTTTGCCATGTATCACACACATCTTGTTAAGTTGAACCGTTTCTGTTGCGTTCACTAACAGAAAACAGTTCATCCGAATGAACCGTATGCCCTATATCACACACACCTTGATCTGGCTAACCGTTTATGTTGCACATGATTGATATACAAATTGCCCACGTTGTCCTAATTATATAAAAACTTTTGTACCCAGTAGCCAGATCATTACAGATTGTTCTGTTTTTGACAGATTATGTTTTCGTTGCATTGTTTGCTTGTTGTAATTGATCGATGAATTGTATCGGGGGGTATAAGTCATGGTGAAGTTAGAATGCATTAGGTATTATGTAATAATAAAATATAAATGGGTTTATAACAGTACCAAAAGTTTATGATTTGCTTGTTATACTAACGGATCTCACAAGTTTTCTGTTGAGTTTTGTGTGCTGAAGTTTTCTTGTTTTGAGTGAGATCACGATGGATGAAGGAATAAAGACTGACAAGACCCTAAGCTTGGGATGTACAAGGCACGGTAATATTCAAGGACACCCAGGACTCTAAGATTGGGGATGCGCCGGATGGCATCCCCTCTTTCTTCTACCAACCATCAGGAAATTAGTCAGAGCTATATTTTTATTCATCACATGATATGAGATTTGCTTCACTACTGGAATCAGGATCTTTGCCGTCAGCCGGCTCTTTGCCGTACGCTAGCTCATGGCAAAGAAGGTCTTTGCCACCAGGTTAAGGAAAATAGACAGCAAAGAAGAAGCTGACATCAAAGATAATGTTTGCCGTCAGCTACCTTATTGCCGCCCGCTAGCTGATGACATAGAATCTCTGTCGTCAGCTAGCAAACGGCTAAGAGGGAGGGCGGTGTACTAGCGAGGGCCAACTAACGACCACTTCTTTTGCTGTCGCGGACGGCAAAGGAAGTGGCCAACTAACGTCCGTTAGCTAGGCTATTTGCCGTCCGCTAGCAGACGGCAAAGAGCTATGACCTAAACTAAAAAGCTGCCAGCCCCACGTCCCTCTCTCTCTCCCTCCCTCATCACACCCGCGCCGCCGCCCCATGCCAGAGCCGCCCCTGCCGCTCCGCCGCCCCGACGCCTCGCCCCGCCGCCCCGAGCCGCCTCGGCTGCCCCGATGCCCCGGCCGCCCCGCCGCGCCATTCCGGTGCCCCCTCCTCCATCCTAGGCAACCCGTGTCGCGCCTGAAGGTGAGACATCCCTCTTTTTTCTGTATTTTAGATTAATTTTAATTAGGTTTAGTTTAATTTAGGCTTGGTTTAGTTTAGGTTTAGTTTCTGTTTTTTAGGCTTAGATTTAGTTTAGTTTAGGTTAAGTTTATTAGGTTAAGTTTATGTTAAGAAGAAAGAAGAAAGATGAAAAAAAAGAAGAAGAAGAAGAAGAAGAAGAAGAGGAGGAGGAGGAGGAGGAGGAAGAAGATTAGGGGTGCATCACCGACGAAACCGGGTTGAGCAGGTTAGGGAGTTCCTCGTTGTCGATGGAACCCTAAATAGTAAGTATCGTCAGTGCGAGATACATGTGGCCGTCGGTGTCGAACACTACATCCACGTCCCACAAGTGACGCCGGTGTCTGGCGTCCCACAACAACAGTTCTCGGCGTCGATGGAGGTCGAACACCATTGCAAATTTGTCTTGCAGCCTCTGTGATGACGATTAAAAGCGAAGTGTTGAAACTTGAAACACCCAAACTGACTCAAGTCGGTTTGGTTCATTGAACTTTCAAAACTTGGATTCAATCCTCATCGCAAAGGCTACCAAACAAATTCGCCAAGGTGTTCAACCGTCATCGGCCACCAGAACTATTGTTGCGGGACGCCGGGCGCCGGCTTCACTTGTGGGATGTGGATCTAGTGTTCAACGCCGAGCGCCAGAAGGATTTTCGTCGCTGCGAGGGTCTAGTGCTCGACAAGCTCCGCCCCTGCGTTCGTCGGTGACCACAAATGACATATCCTCGTCCCTTCGTTTTCTATGTTCCGGTCTTCGTGTCGATGAAACTTTCTAGCTATAGGTGTCTTCAATCATCAGTATGCATGACCACTATGCGTCTCCCGTTCGAAAGGGCTACATCTATAAATATTCATGCATTTGCATATTTATAACTTTGATTCTTTCGAATTGTCCAACATTATGCATGGACAGCCTGAGTATATGTAGATTGGGTTCGTTTTTCCACATGCTCTGCTCCGGGTCCGATGCAGAATTTCGTCAGTGCCTCCCTGTTGTTCTCCGGGTACACATCCTCTCTGCCTATTGCCGAGATGTGTACCAGGAGAACAGCGGGGAGGTGCTGCCAAAATTTTGCGTTGGATCCGGAGCAAAGCATGGGAAAACGAACCCAGTCTACAGATACTCGGGTGGGATTAGGACCTATCTTTAACTATTAGCATCTAGGTTGCATGGATGTAATAAAAGTGACAAACTCCATTAACTAATGAATATATACATGTTGATTTGTATATATATTTCTTATATGTCCAGTAGCTAGGCAAGATGACTGATCGTGCATGGATGTACACCGGTCACACTAGTTAGAAAGACATGACCATTGAATGATTAACAATAACCAAGGGGTTTCTGAGAGCTGCATTTGCAAATGGCGAGAGGACAACATGGTGCACATGTGCCGGGTGCAACAATTGGCACAAAAGGATAGAGGATGAAATGGGCAAACACCTGTAGAAGAGGGGTTTTACGCCCGATTATACGGTGTGGACATTTCATGGTGAGTCTGCCCAAACGTGCTAGAGCTGAGGTGCTTCATCGTCGCACCGACGAGCATGGTACCGGGATGCAAGACATGGTGCAAGACTTTGATGATGCTCGGGACTCGGACGATGAGATGGAGGAATCTGCAAAGGCCTTCAATGAAATGTTGGAGTCTTCAAAACGTCCTCTCCACAAGCACATTGAGCTTGTCAGCTGGATGCCATCTCACAAATAATGGCTCCGAAGGTTCAATTCAACTTGGGCAGAGAATGCTACGATGCAATGATGATAGTATTTGGACGTTTTCTACCCAAAGGCCATGTACTACCTACAAACCTGTACCGGCCAGTAAAAATCCTCCATGCTCTTAAGATGCCCTATGAGAAGATACATGCCTGTGAGAATGGATGTGCCTTATTTAGGCTTCAGTATGCGGACTTGAACTATTGTCCCATTTGAAAGTCATCCAGGTATGTTGTGGTAGACAATGGTATGGGTGAGAAGACGCAGACCAAAATCCCCGTTAATGTTCTTCGGTATATGCCAATCGTACCAAGACTTCAATGTCTTTTCATGGTCGAAGAGACGGCCAGACAGATGACATGGCACAAAACGGGCAAAAGAACCCAATTAGATGCAGATGGGAAGCTGATGATGGTGCACACATCGGACGGTGAAGCATGGAAGAGCTTCGATGCATTACATGATGACAAAGCGGCAGACCCGAGGCATCCTCGAGTCGGCATCAGCACGGATGGGTTCAGTGTGTTTGGTGTGACGGCAACCCAATACAGTTGTTGGCCCATATTTGTCTTTCCACTCAATCTCCCCCCCAGATAGATTATGCAAGAAAGAACATTTTCCTGACATTGATAATTCCAGGGCCCAACTATCCGGGGAAGAATATGAATGTACATGCAGCCGCTGAAGGACGAATTGCAAGAATCCTAGGATAATGGGTACAAGACATACGACGCCTTTAGCAAACGGAACATCATAATGCGTGTCTGGTACATGTACTCGACGGATGACTTGCCGGCTATGCACTATTCGTTGGCTGGTGTGTGCATGGAAGGTTCCTGTGCCCCACATGCAAGGGAGCTCTTGAGTTTCATTGGCTTCAGGCCGGTCACAAGTTTTCTTGCTTCGACATGCATAGACAGTTCCTGGATCCTCGCCATAAGTTCAGGAAAGACAAGAAGAACTTCATCAGAGGTAGAGTTGTCAAAAACTCTCCACCACCTGCGTTGACAGGCCAAGAGACCCTGGATCAGTTAAATGCTCTTGAGCCAGATCCAGAGCGTCCTAGGTATTTAAAGGGGTATAATTCGAAACACGCCTGGACTCACAAGACATGCTTGTGGGATCTACCCTACTTCAAAGACCTCCTTTGCCCACACAGCATCGACGTGATGCACACTGAGAATAATATTGCCGATGCACTTTTTCGTACATTGTTTGGCATAGATGGGAAGTCAAAGGATAATACTAAGGCTAGAGTCAATCTAGAGGCGCTAGGTGATAGGCCATTACAAAACATGAAAGAACCGAAAGGACAGCAGAACTAGACAAAGCGAAAGGCATGGTTCAATCTTGGAAGGCCAGCAATGAGGGAAATAATCTTGTGGGTGCAACTGCAGTTGATGTTTCCTGATGGGTATGCAGTGAATCTAAAGAGGGGAGCGAGTCTTGATAAATTGAAGATATTTGGTCTCAAGAGTCATGATTGGCACATATGGATTGAGCGGGTAATGCCAGTGATGTTGTGTGGCTTCATCCCTGAGGATGAATGGCTAGTAGTGGCAGAGCTGAGCTATTTCTCCGTGTTCTTTGTGCGAAAGAACAATCACCTGGCCTGCTAGAAGAAATGGAACAGTTGGCGCTGAAGTTGATCTGCAAGTTAGAGAAGATCTTTCCGCCGGACTTCTTTAATCAAATGCAGCACTTGATTTTGCATCTCCCAACCGAGGCAAGATAGGGGGGCATGCAAAATCGTTGGGGCTACGCAACTGAGAGGATGCAGAAGACGCTATGAGCAATATGTAAAAATAAACGTAGAATTGAAGCATCGATGGCTGAGGCATTCATTACTGAGGAGGCGGCAAACTTCATGACAGCACACTACGAAGCCAAAAATCATCATTTGCATAATCCAAAGCCTCGGTACAATGCTGACGACCCTAAAAAGGGTGGATCCAACCTCAGCCTATTCAAAGGGGATCTCGCACCAGTCAGTGCTGTCGGATTTCGGGTTCCGGAAAAACCCTTAAGGTTCGAACTCTGGGGTGCGCACAAAGATCTCTCCCTCGCCCTAGCTCACTCCCTCACTACGATCTCAAAGCTCAGCTCATCGAACTCGAAGAACAAGGGACACAAGAGTTTATACTGGTTCGGGCCACCCATGTGGTGTAATACCCTACTCCAGTGTGGTGTCGGGGATTGCCTTGTAGGCTGAGGATGAACAAGTACAAGTGCAAGGGAAGATCAGCCTCCTGAGGAGAGGTGTTCTTGAGCTCGGTGAGCTTGTGTGAAGGCTACGGATGGAATGGCTCCTATTTATACAGGCCCTGGTCCTCTTCCCAAATATTAGGCGGGCAGGGATCCCACAATGGCCAATATGAAGGCGGACAACTAGTACAAGCTATCCTGACAAAAGGTGGTCTTATCCTGGCAAAGGCTCTGGTGGGGACGTCGTCGTGGGCTCCGCGATGGCCTCCGTCCTGCCATCCTGCTGGTCGTGGTCTCGTTGCACCGATATGGAAACCTTTGCCTGAGGCCTCGGGACTCCTCACCTGCGCCTGCTCCTTTAGCACCAAAGAGGAAACCAGTACTCTGCGCCCGCTGGCGCCCGCCTGGCCTCGGTCGCCATGGCTCATGTCACAGGAATCTCGCGAGGTGCCCCTCGCCTTGATCTCTCCGCTCCTCGTGAGCTATCCTAGGGAGGCTGCCCCTGAGGAGGTCTTGTGTCGCCCGCCTCGCGAGGCTTGGACCCTCGCGAGGGTCTTGAGTGTTTGCTGGTGAAGATGGGCCGTAGCAGGCCGCTGGAGGAGCCACGCCGTGGGCTGCGGGAAGGCAAGTCTGGGGACCCCCGTTCGCAGAACGCCGACAGTAGCCCCCAGGCCCAAGGCACGCTCGGACATGGCTTCGAGGCAAAGCCAAGGGGCAAGTGTGGAGCGCCGCGGGCCCCAACCACCTGCGGCCATGATTGACACGTGGCGACTGACGAGACATGGGCGTCTCCGCTTCCCCACGCTACCTCGGCAACTACCCTACTTGACGAGTCTCTGGTGCATGCAGAAAAATGATCATTACCTGTGATCATGGGGGTCGCCGGTTGGCCTTCTCCTGCTATAAATGGGGAGGGGGTAGAGCCCCTGTCGCACATCTCCTCCCATTCCGCTTGCTTTTTCTTCCTTGCCTCACCACTAGCAGCGACACCCATGGCGCCGATATGAAGATTCTTGGCTGTTGAGAAGGGAAAAAACACCCCGCGACGAGCCGGGGCCACATCTGCCGAAGAAGAGGTTGGCCCGCTGCTGCGACGTCGTCGTGAGGCCGGAGGTGACGAGGCCTTGGTATGAGCGGCCTCCCCCCGGGTATCCGCTACCTTTGTATGCCCGGGCCGAGGGCCCCGGAGGAGGAGGCGGCAACCAACGCCGTCCATGCCGCAGCCGTGGTCGCCGCGCCGCGGTGGCACGCGCCGTCGCCCCAGGAACCCATGCCGAGGTCTCTTCGCGCGAACTGGTGGTGTGGGCGGCAATGCCCCCGCGCTCTTGGATTTGCTTGCCGTCGTTCTTCTCCACTGAGATGCCGCCGAGGGGTCCCCACGAGCTGTGCCTGCAGCACGCCGAGTGCGATGCCCCGACGATGGGGGCGGAGGTTGTGGCCGTCTCTCCAGGCAAGATCTTCATGACTCGCTGATGGGGTGAGGTCGCTCGAGTCTGCCGTGCGGAGGGCACCCTCGCCATCCACTTCGAATACGACGGCGCCTCCACGCTGTTCTTCATGGTCTTCGACGTGGAAGGCCACTGGCCGGAGTGCTGCCCTGGAGGGGGTCGTCGGGACGACACAGCGGCGGGAGCCGGGCCAGCTGCTGGCCTCGCCAGCGGTTCCTCCAGTAGCAGCGATGGCGCTTGGGAGTCCAGCGACTCTCCTGAGCTCTACAAGACTTCGGAGATGAGTGATGACAGATACGTGCCCCTGAGCTCTCGTCGTGCCCGGAGCGCAGTAGCAGCGTCCGCCCGCCGCCGTCGCTGATCTGGATGGGGTTGGCGTCGGCCTCCCGTGGCCCACTGTTGATGATGGCGTCGGCGGTGCTGACGCTTGTAGATAGGGCTCCTAGAAACCTCCTTCTTTTATTCCCAGTGAGGAATCGGGACAAACCTGGTGGGGGTGTGTATAGGATTTGTAGTGCCTTTTGTTGATATTATCCTAATTATGAAGATTTACTACTGCATGTCTTGCTTCAGCTCAGTCCCCCCTTTCCGACATCATGGTAGCTTTGTGCTCTACGCCGACAGGTCCCAGTCCCCAGGCAGGCTACAGCCGTCGCTGGTATGCCAGGTCGCGATGTCGTGGTCAAGGCTAGGAGGTGAGCGGCCTGAAATCTAGTGAGTGCTCTTGAGCCGCGATGCTCAAGAGGCCCCCTTTAGAGTGCAAGCAGCTACCTAAGGGTAGGAAAGGCAGGTGGCGTCGCCCTAGCAAGGCTGCAAGAGATAGGAATCCTAGGCCACAGCGCTGGGCCGACCTGAGTGCAAGACTTATCTTAGCGGTCCATAGTTGATTCCTTGTGCTACGCCAGGCTCGTGCATCGATGGCCATAGTGTAGCCGGGTTTGGCCCGTGCAGCTTTCCCTCCTTTACCACGCTCTTCCATGTGCCCTACGTCCCCGGGTCCCGGCCCTCGAGCGAGCTCAGCCACCACTGGTATGCCAGGTCGCAATGCCGTGGTCAAGGCTAGGGGGTGAGGGCTGGAGAGCTAGTAAGAGCTCCTGAGGCGTGATGCTCAGGTGCCCCCCCTTTTAACGCGCAAGCGAATTGCATGGGGAAAGAGGGAGCCCACGGTACTGTCCGCTATCATCCTCAGGAGGTTCCTGCAGGTTAGCTAGAAAGGGAGCATAGTCCGCGATAATGCTGGTTACCCGGCCGCTGATTGTTCCGCAAGAAAACGAAGGCATTGAGGATCTGGTGAGGTGACGTGCGCGGAGCGGGCCGCGAGCGAGAGCTCGATCTCTCAGATTTATCAGCGTTGCAGGGACGGACCGGAGTGCAAGCGCCGTGCCGGTGTGCGGAGTTTTCGCCACAGGGTAAACAGGAGATCGGTTCGGAACGCGGGATGTCGCGAGATGAAATCAAGCAAGCGATAGCCGTAGGAAAACCATGCACGGAGATAAGCTAGTTCAGATAGATTTAAGAACGATACATGCCACTCGGACGGACCCGAGCGGCCTGGGGATGATGCAGCCCGAGGGGCGCCCGCGACGGAGTAAGGTAAAGATGCAAAAAGGATACATGCCGCAGGGACAGGCCCGTGCGACCTGGGAATCATGCAGCCCCAGGGGCGCTCCCAGCTAAGTAAACTTGGAAAATGTCACCTGGTACCGTTGTCGAAGGAGGGTTCAGGTAGCCAAAGGCGTGTGATGAAGGAGTCGCTCCTCATGAGCCACCGGGACCCTGAGCCTCAGGAGGCTCTAGTGGCTCGGGTGGTTCCTTAAGGACCGTCGCCATCTCTGCCAGGACTGCGTGATGCCTGGCCTACTGAGCCGCCAGGATGCTCCGTGGGTGGCGCTAGAAGGCGGCTGCTACGTTCGGCAGGCCAAATGGCATGCGGACATAGCCGTGAGGTGGACCCTTGCACTGCCCAACGCACGAAGGCCAAAAGCGCTCCTGAGATGCTGCCATGTTGAGCCCTGGAATGTCGATGAAGACGCGCAGCCACCGCCGTCATTGCCCTGGTGGTGGGCGGTCGCCGCGCATGGTCCTTGCCTCTTGAAGCTGCTCGGTGGCCTTGGTGATGAACTCCTGAGCACCGGGCGCTCCTTGCCCAGTGCCCTCTGGGGGAAACGTGCAGCAAAGCATGCCTCCACGTGGTGCCCGAGCGCCTCCCTCGTGATGTTGGCTAGGTCTGAGGCACTCCAGAAGAGAGCCCCCGAGCCTCGCCCGAGGAGGGCGCCGGGCGCACCTTCCTATGCGAGGGAGGGAGGCTCCCCAGGGGCGGGCGCTGATCCTGAGGTGGCGCCGTTGGAGACGCCACCCTCCTTAGGCCCTGTGCGGGGTAGTTGCTTCTTCTTCTTGGGGATGGCCTCAGGAGGGTACAGGGTGCCCTCTCTGTCACGGTCTTTCATTGCTGTGGCTTGGAAGGCGCACTCCAGGGAGCACACCGCATCTCTTTCTTTGCAGGGGACTGTGATGATTCCGCCGCTTCCTTTCATCTTGAGGACGTTGTAGTCGTGGTGGGTCACTACCATGAACTTGGCCAATGTTGGATACCCAAGGATGGCATTGTACGGCAGGCGGATGTCGGCGACGTCGAAGTCGATGAGCTCGGTGCGGTAGTTGTCGCGCTGGCCGAAGGTGACAGGGAGACGGACCTGCCCTATCGGGGTGGTAGAGTCGTCGGTCACTCCTGAGAAGGGTTTGGTAGGCTGCAGCTGATTGTACGGCCCTTGGAGGCTACCGAATGTCTCGACGGACAGGACATTGAGCCCTGCGCCGCCGTCGATGAGGGTCTTGGTGACTTGGACGTTGCTGGTGACGGGCGAGCAAAGCATCGGGAGGGCACCAGCAGTCGCCGCACACTTGAGCTGGTCCGCCGAGCTGAAGGTGATGGCGCACTTGGACCACCTGAGCGGACGCGTGGCCTCGAGCCTGGGGAGGGCTGCGTTCACCTCGCGAGCAAACTGCTTGAAGATGCGCTGAGATACTGGGGCCTGAGCTTCGCCCAAGATGCAGGCGATAGCGCGCGGTTCCTGCAAGCCCCCAGCCCCCTCATCCTGATGGTGGTCGTTGTTCCTTCTTGGTGGCGGCGGCAGAGGAGGGAGACCAGCGTTGCCCTGAGGGCGGTCCTCGCCCGGCTGGTCCCTCCAGATGCCCTCACAAGGCTTGTCCTGCCAGCGGTCCTCGCGAGGCCGGTCGCGCCACTCCTGGCGGGGGCTACGGTCGTCAAAGCGTCCCCCACCTCGTCCTCCTCCTCGGTCGTTGCGCTCGGGTCGTCGACCGAAGCGTCCATCTCGGATGGCCGTGATCTCTTGGAAATCGTTGGTGTTGTGGCTGTGTACGTTGTGGAAGGCGCAGAACAGACGTCTGCTCTTGGACGACTCGGGGTGGTCCCGTCCGTGCTTCGTGTCCGGCTCCGCTGTGAGCACGGCCACCCCCTTGCGCTTCAAGTCCGTGGCCTTGGCTTTTTTCTCCTCCGAGTCGGCAGCAGGGAGCTCAAGGAGGGGAAGGCGCCTTTCCTCAGCTGTTGCGCACTTGGTCTCCATGTTGAACAGCTCCAGAGCTGTACATAGATCCTCGTGGATGGCGAGCACCTCCTTCATCTTGACGTCGCGGACGCCATCAGAAAACGCTGAGATGATGGCCTTGTCCGTCACCTTGGGGATCTTGAGGCGGACGCTATTGAAGCGGTGGATGTACTTCTGCAGGGTCTCTCCTGGCTGCTATTTGATGCGGCGCAAGTCACCCGCGGCCGGGGGGCGGTCGCGAGTACCCTGGAAGTTGGCGACGAAGCGGTCGCGCATCTCACCCTAGGAAGAGATCGAGCCCGGGGGCAAGTTCAGGAGCCACGAGCGAGCACCATCCTTGAGAGCCATGGGGAACCAATTCGCCATGACTTTCTCGTCACCGTTGGCCGCCTCTATGCTCAGCTTGTAGAGCTGCAAGAACTCTGCAGGGTCGGGGGTTCCATAGCAGTGAGGGGGTAGGTCTGGCTTGAACTTGCCTGGCCAGACGACGCTACGTAGCTCCAGAGTGAAGGCGCGGCAGCCTGCTGTGGCCACCGGGGCCCTTTGCAGGGGTGGAGCCTGCTCTTGATGCCCGCGCACCACCATCGCAGGCGGCACGCGGTCTTGTCTCGGTGGAGCCGGGAGTGCCGGAGTGTTTTCTTGCAGTCGGGGAAGTTCTTGGCAGCCTCCTTCGTGTGAGGGCGCTCAACGCGGTGGGTCGCGTCGAGGGGCGGCGCGCCTTGGCACCAGGGCGCCGTCTTGGTGCGGAGGTGGCGGAGGCGCCCCGTGGGCCACGTCACCCACAGCTGGAGGCGGGCGACGTAGCGAGAGAGACGGGACAGGTGAGCCCCCAGCGGCGCTGACGAGCTCAGCGATGCGGTCCAGCCAGTCCTCGTAGAGGTCGTCGACCGGGTGGTAGCGCAGGAGCTCGCCTACCATGAGCAGCGCGGCCTGCGCGTCCGTGGGTGCGCGGCGAGCGTGGGACGGTGAGCCGGCCGGAGTCAGCGACGGGGTAGCGGTGCGGCCGTCCCGCCGCACCAAGGGGTGGAGCGAAGATGTTTGCTGCTCGTTTCCTGCCGAACTGGTGGTAGCGTTGGCGGCGGGTGATGGAGAACGGCAGGGAGGCCCACCGACAGGGGCTGTCTGAGCGACGCGGGCGGGCAGGGCGGCCCGGCGCTCGGCACGAGCCCGACACGCGTCTGCCATGAACGTGGTGGAGCGTGGATCGACGAAAGGAAACCTTCGGCGCACCCCTACCTGGCGCGCAAAATCTCGGATTTCGGGTTACGGCAAAACCCTTAAGGTTCGAACTCTGGGGTGCACACGAAGATCTCTCCCTCGCCCTAGCCTACTCCCTGACCACGATCTCAAAGCTCATCTCGTCGAACTCGAAGAACAAGGGACACAAGAGTTTATACTGGTTCGGGCCACCGATGTGGTGTAATACCCTACTCCAGTGTGGTGTGGTGGATTTGCTTGTAGGCTGAGGATGAACAAGTACAAGGGAAGAAGAACCTCCTGAGGAGAGGTGTTCTTGAGCTCGGTGAGCTTGTGTGGTGGCTACGAATGGAATGGCTCCGATCCAAGATGAGCTGCCTCCGATGGTGGTGGCTAGTCCTATTTATAGAGGCCCTGGTCCTCTTCCCAAATATTAGGCGGGAAGGGATCCCACAACGGCCAATTTCAAGGGGGACAACTAGTACAAGCTATCCTGACAAAAGGTGGACTTCGCCTGCCAAAGGCTTTGGTTGTGACACCATCGTTGGGTCCACGATGACCTCCGTCCTGCTGGTCTTGGTATCGTTGAACCGATATGGAAACCTTTGCCTAAGGCCTTGGGACTCCTCGCCTACGCCTGCACCTTTAGCACCAAAGAGGAAACCAGTACTCTGCACCCGTTGGCGCCCGCCTGGCCTCGGTCGTCATGGCTCACATCACGGGAACCTCGCGAGGTGCCCCTCTCCTTGATCTCTCTGCTCCTCACGAGCTAGCCTAGGGAGGCTGCCCCTGAGCAGGTCTTGTGTCGCCCGCCTCGCGAGGCTTGGCCCCTCGCGAGGGTCTTGAGTGTTTTCTGGTGAAGATGGGCCGTACAAGGCCACTGGAGGAGCCACGCCGTGGGCCGTGGGCAGGCAAGTCTGGGGACCCCCGTTCCCCGAATGCTGACAGGTTCTTGTAATTCGTTAACGTTGGATGTCGAAGAATGGCTGATCATTTCATTGTATATCTTCACCAACCTAACAGAAGTGCAGTCGTACATCAAGTAAGTTCTCGTTACATTGTTTCGCAACTTCTAATTCCTTTGAACTGCTCTTATTCCCGGATAAATTTGATACAGTCGGTACATCGCCAAATTGTCATATGGAGCAGTGATCCAAAAGGATTCCGTCGAAGAGTATGAGCTTCTGGCAAAGCATGGAGGCGGCTATCCCGGTTTCATCTCTTGGTTCAAACAAATGGTAATTTCCATTACACCATTTCATTTCTTTGTCTAATTTGTGGCTAATGCAACAATCCCTTTCGTATTAAACTTGTAGGCTTATTCAGAGTTAATGGACGCCGAATTGAGACAAGTCGCTAATGGTTTTACCTTTAAGATCCGTTCATTTGACAAATAGGACATCAACGGGTATCGCTTTGGTACCTATGGCAAAGAGCTATCTATGGCCGACCGAAAGTCTACAAATTGTTGTGTCTCTGCTATCGGCGAAGGAGATACCGAGTATTATGGAAGAGTTGAAGCAATTTATGAACTTCAATTCTATGGTGCAAACCCACAAACGTCGTAGTCTTCAAATGTTATTGGTTCCAGCTGAAAGGAGACTAAAAGGACTCATGAACACTTAGGGCTAGTGGAAATCAAACAAAGGACCCATTTGGATGTTCCCGATGTCTATATTATGGCTCAACAGGCAACCCAAGTTTTCTATCTACAGTGGGCCTATCAAAGTTATCCAAATCTCAATGGTTGGGATGTCGTCTATGAAGTGCCGCAACGTATTAGACCACCTCCCCCCAATGAAGAGGATTATGAACCTCACATTAACCCAGACAAAAATGGAGGAGAATTCTTCCAGGAAACACGTCTTTCCAAAAAAAATCAAGAAGCGCTCTACTTCACCCCAGAACATTGAAGTAGACAGCGACAGTGAACCCGACTTCACCCCTGAGCCAGAACAAGAAGAGCCTGAACTAGAAGAGGTTACTTCTGCAGATGACCTGTCAATGCTTGACCGATTACATAAAGGTGGCCTTCCACATTATGATGCATTTATTAATGATGATGATGAGCACGTCATTACTAATAGTGATGATGATGATGCATTTATTGACCCCGAAGCATTTATTGAACCTGATGATCCATATTATTATTAGGTATTCAATTTTTTATGTTGTACTTGATTTATATAGTTACTTGTATGATTGTATAATTTATATAGTTATTTATATAATTTTCTTACTTTGTATGATTGTTTCGTATACATAGTGCCATGGTCTTCATTTCCATCCCCATCGGCCCTCGCCCGCTTTATGATTCGGATGTGGTAAATTCTCTTTTATAACTATTTGTTGCATTTCGCATTTATGACAATTATGGCCATCAAGTTGACATAGAGATATTCTATTCTAGGAGGTATGTGAACCAGAATTTGAAACCGACCCTCTTGTCAAGAAGTTAAATTTAGTTGAAAAAGAAAATGAGTATTTGAAAGAACAAATTAAAAGAATTGATGAAGAAAAGATGGCATTGGAGTTGTATGTTGCCGATGTCGTCCATGATCACAAGATGAAGATGAATGCAATGCGCTTGAAGATGGATGCAATGCACCTGAAGCTTAAGAAGATTAGAAAATATGCCATTGATAATGAGGCTGGTATCACTATGCTGTTGGATCCATGCATTGTTACCTTTGTTGCGATCTTCATCGCATTTGTTGTGATGAGG
The DNA here is from genome assembly GCF_018294505.1 of Triticum aestivum. Lineage (NCBI taxonomy): Eukaryota > Viridiplantae > Streptophyta > Magnoliopsida > Poales > Poaceae > Triticum > Triticum aestivum. Next base: position 147,250,121 of record NC_057805.1, read on the forward strand.
GTAAGTTTTCTCTAGTGTTTTGCTTAACAAATGCATACTTAGCTTATTTTCCTCCTAATGGCATAATTACCTAAGTTAGATAAAAGTGGCACTAGTTAGAAGAAGAAGATAAAGAAGAGGAGAGGAGAAAAAGAAAGAGAAGAAAATTTCTTCTTATTATTCTTCTTCTTCTAGCTAGTCTTCTTCTTCTAGTCTTCTTCTTCTTCTTCTTCTTCTTCTAACTTTCTTCTTCCCAATTTGCAGATTTGCTTTCGATGAGGAAGCTTGCGTTGATGGAGTCTACTCTTCTCCTTGTGCTTCCTTTTTGTTTTGATTTTGTAGGATGAACAATGTGAAACTTGCACCTATATATGTATGTATGGATGAAACCATTGTATGCTTGTTCTTAGATATGTTGCATATGGACTTTTCATTGGTATGTATATGTGTTGGATGATCATATCCATGTGGCAGGGATATGATTTGGTATGTATGTGTGTTGTTATGCTTGTTGAATGTATCTTCAAATGTGTGTATATATATCTAAAATTCTGCCAGATTGAATGAATTTAAGAAAAAACAGGGGCTGTACAGGCTCTTTGCCGTTTGCTGGCGGACGGCAAAGAGCTTTGCCATCAGCCAGCGGACGGGAAAGCTGCCACCTGTTAGCTACCTGTGCAACTTGGGGGCACTGGGCTGGCCTATATGGTTGATTTTCCGTCTGCTGGTGGATGGCAAAGACCTTTGCATCTTTGCCGTCAGTCAGCGTGCCTTCGTGGGAGTTATCCATGGAGGGGAATCTGAGGATAGATCGGAATCTGGTGGTGAGACCGTCGTTTATTCCGGCGATGAGTCATCGACCGGAGAGACCGAGTCGTTATATCAGTTACAAGATGTCCAGATTGGGGGCGGTTCTGATGCCGACAGTATTTCGGACCCCTTTGATCTGCCAAACTGGGTTGTGATCTTCATGGCCCGCACGCAACCGGCGCTCCACTGTTCGACCGCAGCGGCGATGATTTCCGGATCGGCAGCGGCGGCAGTGGCCGGGGCAGGAGGCCCTGTGTGACCGCCAGCTCAGGTTCTATCTGATTTGTTTGACGCGTTGGCGATGCCGATGGCGGAGGTTAACCCGGCGGATCAGGATGCACACAATCCAGAAATCGCGGAAGTGAAAGATCAGATCACCCAGGCCAAAGTCGACTTAGCAGCTGAGGATACGAGGATAGCCGCGGAGCGGGCCGCTTTGGATGCACAAGCTTACCGGATTATGCTGGATCAGAGTGCGTCGAACGAAGTCCTGAAGAGGAGGCACCGATCTCACCTGTCGCCGGTTTACGACGCTAGAAATCTCTTTAACACCCCAGGAGCAGGGACCAGTAATCCGCCGGTGGTAAACCGGGCGGAGGCACCTGGAGCAGGGGCGCCGGTTCAGCCACGTTTGGTGGATCCGCCTCGTCAGAACAACATTATAGTACCACATGTCCCCACGCCACCGGGTCATTATTCTAACCCAATGGACAACATTGTCGCTGCCGCTTCATGGCTGGCGGCCATCCCGATCGAAGGCGATTCTCCGGCGGTGGTCGAGACGCGTCAGGTTAAGGAGCTTCTTCAGACAGCCTTGGTTCAACAGGAGGCTTATTCATATAGTCTCGATCGGATTCATTCCACACCCCGTCCAAGCCGGAGTTACAGCAGGCGTATGGATGAACCGGCAGTGTCAAGCAATGTGCGGAACCGTGATCCGCCCCGTGGCAATAACCCGGCCGATGGTGTTGGTGATGCTCAGGAGGTGGTGGACCGGGCTCGGGCACGCAGAGAGGCCGAGTTAGTGGCGCAGGATGAAGCCCGTCAGCTTACTCCGGTTCGTCCAACCACATCGGTGGAACCAGGAGTTACCTCTAGTTCTTTGGGAGTGCCATGTCTTGTCCCAGCGTTGCGCAATGTGCGCCTGCCCAAGGATTTCAAGGGCCCGCGCAAGGTGCCGAATTACACCGCCGATTTATCCCCTGAAACATGAGTCGAAAGCTATTTGATGGCCATGGAGATGCTGGATGTGGATGATGCGGCATGTGCGAAATATTTCACCATGATGCTAGAGGGAACGGCCCGCACTTGGCTAAAGAGCTTACCGGCTAATTCTATCAGGTCATGGGCCGAGTTGAGAGCCCGGTTTATTCAGAATTTCAAAGATACATGCAAGCAACCCATGTCGATTATGGACTTAGCTGCCTGTGTCCGGGAGGAAGGAGAGTCGACAACCCATTGGGTGCGCCGGGTTTCGGAGATTTTGCATTCATCAGACCGCATCAACGCTGACACCGCAGTTTTAACATTGGAAGGCAATTGCCGGTTTGAACCCCTGAAGTTGAAGTTGGGACAGCTCAAACGTCATTGTAATGACATGGGAACCCTCATGGCTGCACTGGTGAAGTATGCCGACTCTGATAGTACCAAGGATCCTGAGTCTGACGATGATAAGACAGGGAAGGGAAAGAAGAGCGGCAACGCCAAGGGGCAGCACCACAACCCGGCGGGTCATGGAAATGGCGGCAAGCGTAAAGCGGACCACGGTTTAGACTTTGTGGCTAACACTAATACACATGACAAGGGCCAGCGGGGTAAGGGTAAACCGCCCCAGCGCGGTGGAAGGCCAAGTCCTAATTCGGACCGTTTGTCTTATCTGTTGAACCAGCCCTGTCCAAAGCATGGGACGAAGGAGGACCCGTCCACGGACCTCTATAAAGATTGTTACATCATGCAAGAGTTCAAAAATTCTGATTGTTTCCGGTATGATCATGGACCAGGAGGCAGTTCGGGCCCCGGGTCTCATGGGCCGGGTTATGGCGGAGGAAATTCTGGTTCAGGCTTCCACGGCAATCAGGGTGGACATATGTAACACCCCGGATGTAACTTTCCATATTTGTAACTCCAACTCTTGCCATTTTCGGCTATGTGTTATGATATTCCCTCCGTGGTTGGGTTTTGTCTCTCGTTTTGCATTTTGTTCATGTCATGCATCTCATATCATGTCATCATGTGCGTCTCATTTGCATACGTGTTCGTCTCATGCATCCGAGCATTTTCCCCGTTGTCCGTTTTGCAATCCGGCACTCCCACATGCACCGGCGCAACCCTCTTGTTTCTTTTCATGAGCGGGTGTTAAACGTTCTCGGAATGGACCGAGGCTTGCCAAGTCGCCTTGGTACACCACCGGTAGACCACCTGTCAAGTTTCGTTCGATTTGGAGGTCGTTTGATGCTCCAACGGTTAACCGGGTAACCGCAAAGTCCTTTTGTGTGTTGCAGCAAAACCCCCCTCCAAACAGCCCAATAACCCATCTAACTCACCTCCATGCTCTCGGTCATTCGATCACGATCGTGTGGGCGAAAACCGTGCCTCATTTGAACTCTCCTAGCTCCCTATGTCTATATAAACACCTCCCCCTCTGAAATCCGGGTCCAAACCCTAGCCACGCTCCCTCCGCGCGCCGGACACGTCCGCCCGGCGCCGGACGAACCAGCCGCCGCCCGCAGCCAGTCAGAGGCCGACACGTGGCGCCCCCGCCGCCAGTACGCCGATAGCCCGCGAGGCCCGCATCCGGCCCCCGCGAGCCCATCTGCGCCCCCGCCC
>NC_057805.1:147254039-147263554 GCF_018294505.1 Triticum aestivum
TGCGTCGTCGCCGGCGCGCCCGCACCCGTCGCCGGCCGCCGCCGCCTCCCCGTCCCCGCCGGCGCCAGATCTGGCGAGGGGCCGGCTGGATCCGGCGTCCCCGCGCCTCCCCCAAGCTCCTCCGGCCTCCGCCGTCTCCCTCTCCCTCCAGTTCCGGTGACGAACCCGATGGTCCTCGGTTCGCGTGCACGAGGTTGACTTTCCCCTCCCCTCTGATTTCTGCTAAGTCCCGGAAATTCTTGCATATTGTTGCTCACTTCATCATGTCGTAACTCCTTGCACATAGCTCTGTTTCGTGCGTGTAATATGTCGAAATGTTCGTCTCGAGATAGTCTTCATTTTGTTCCATTGTGCCATGCTCATTTGAGTTCATCTGGATGCCCAAATCCCTGGTGCAAGAGTGCTATATGATGTTTACTGCTGCCTGTTAACAGAACTTGGTGATTTGTTATTTTTGTTGCATTTAATGTGTGCATCTTATGAGTATGAGCTCTACATGTGTTTTGATCTATGCCATTTAATGTCATGTTTCTGTTTTCAGGGACTTAGGATTTTCACTAAGTCTGTCACTGTTGTTATTTTGTTGCTATGTATCCTTGTAGCTACACTGAGATCCATGCTTCTTCTGGGTATGTTCAATAAGGATGTTTTGTAGATATAGTTGTGCTCTATCCATCCATGACCCTGTTTGTAATTATGGAGTGCCATAGAATGTCTTAATCTTGCTCTACTTTTGCTATAAAATATTCCTGGCAGATTGTTAACATGATATTCATTTTTGCAAAGGTAGTTGTAGTTGATCCTTTCATGCTATGAACTTGCTCTTGCCATGGTTAGCTTCATAAACATGTCATCTTGCTGTAGGTATGCTTGTTTTGTCATGCATTGCCTTTTGATGAGTGAATCAAGCTCACCAAGATGCCTTCATAATTCTGTTTACTGCCATGCTCTGTTTTTTGCCAAGTCTGAAATCTGTTAACGAAACTTGCTATGTTTACATGGGTGCCATCATATCTTCTTATCCTTTTTGGCTCATGGTAAGTAAGGGACTTTTGTTCTATGCTTTTAGTAGATTCATGCCATGCCTTGTTTTGCTATGTTAAGTTCCTGTATCATGTGTTTTGCTTGCTCTGAACATTGCTACCTGATACTGTTTATGCCATGTCCAGTAATTTCACTGTCTGTGAACCTGATATTTTTTGCACTTTTGCCATGCTTGTTTGAATCTGTTATTGTGTGATCTAGCCGTAGCTCAGTGTTCATCTTTTGTCAAGCATCTCCTGCAGATTACTTCCATATGCTTGGTAGCTATGTTGGGGTGCTGTAGCATAGTTACTTGATGTATTCTAAGTGCTATCATGCTGTTAATCGCAGATTCGTGTCATTCTTGTTTTGCTTGCCATTTGCAAACCGTGCATCCGTTTCCGGTGATCTTTATATCGATTTTGACCGAAATCATCTCATATTTCCAGTGGCATACTTGGTTTGCCATGTTACTGCCTTGTCCATCATTTTTTTTCCGGAGCACGCATACGCATCGCATACCACATCTCGCATATCATGCATGTTTTGCATCATGTTGCTTGTGCATTTCTCGTCATTGATTGTGGTTCTGTTGCTTGTGTTCTTGCTGTGGGTAGAGCCGGGAGACGAGTTCGTGAACGAGGAACCTGTTGAGTACGCTTACGAGGATCAAGCTTTCGACAAGTCTGAGTACCTTCCAGGCAAGATGACCCTACCCTCGAAATCACTTCTATCTTTGCTTTGCTAGTTGTTCGTTCTATTGCTTTGCTGCACTACCTACCACTTGCTATATCATGCCTCCCATATTGCTATGTCAAGCCTCTAACCATCTTTTCCTAGCAAACCGTTGTTTGGCTAAGTTACCGCTTTTGCTTAGCCCTTCTTATAGCGTTGCTAGTTGCAGGTGAAGTTGAAGTTGGTTCCATGTTGGAACATGGATATTTTGGAATATCACAATATCTCGTATTTAATTAATGCATCTATATATTTTTGGTAAAGGGTGGAAGGCTCGACCTTATGCCTGGTGTTTTGTTCCACTCTTGCCGCCCTAGTTTCCGTCATACCGGGTATTGTGTTCCTTGAGTTTGCGTTCCTTACGCGGTTGGGTGATTTATGGGACCCCCTTGACAGTTCGCTTTGAATAAAACTCCTCCAGCAAGGCCCAACCTTGGTTTTACCATTTGACCACCTACCACCTGCACTTCCGTTGGGTTTTCGCGAGCCCGAGGGTCATCTTTATTTTAGACCCCCACGGGCCAGTGCTCCTTCGAGTGTTGGTTCGAATCGAGCTGCCTGCGGGGCCACCTTGGGGAAACTTGAGGGCTGGTTTTACTCATAGCTAGTCTCATCCGGTGTTGCCCTGAGAACGAGATATGTGCAGCTCCTATCGGGATTTGTCGGCACATCGGGCGGCTTTGCTGGTCTTGTTTTACCATTGTCGAAATGTCTTGTAAACCGGGATCCCGAGACTGATCGGGTCTTCCCGGGAGAAGGTTTATCCTTCGTTGACTGTGAGAGGTTATAATGGGCTAAGTTGGGACACCCCTTCAGGGTATTATCTTTCGAAAGCCGTGCCCGCGGTTATGCGGCAGATGGGAATTTGTTAATGTCCGGTTGTAGAGAACTTGTCACTTGACCCAATTAAAATACATCAACCGTGTGTGTAGCCGTGATGGTCTCTTCTCTGTGGAGTCCGGGAAGTGAACACGGTTTGAGTTATGCATGAACGTAAGTAGTTTCAGGATCACTTCTTGATCATATTATAGCTTCGCGACCGTTGTGTTGCTTCTCTTCTCGCTCTCATTTGCGTATGTTAGCCACCATATATGCTTAGTGCTTGCTGCAGCTCCACCTCATTACACCATTCTTTCCTACAAGCTTAAATAGTCTTGATCTCGCGGGTGTGAGATTGCTGAGTCCTCGTGACTCACAGATTCTACCAAAACAGTTGTAGGTGCCGATGATGCCAGTGCAGATGATGCAACCAAGCTCAGGTGGGAGTTTGACGAGGAACGTGGTCGTTACTATGTTTCGTTTCCTGATGATCAGTAGTGGAGCCCAGTTGGGACGGTCGGGGATCTAGCATTTGGGGTTATCTTATTTTCATTTGGATTTGACCGTAGTCGGTCTATGTGTGGATTTTGGATGATGTATGAATTAATTTATGTATTGTGTGAAGCGGCGATTGTAAGCCAACTCTCGTTATCCCATTCTTGTACATTACATGGGATTGTGTGAAGATGACCCTTCTTGCGACAAAACCACAATGCGGTTATGCCTCTAAGTCGTGCCTCGACACGTGGGAGATATAGCCGCATCGTGGGCGTTTCAAGTTGGTAATCAGAGCCATCCCCGACTGGGAGCCCCCTGCTTGATCGAATCGCTGGCGTTGTTGAGTCTAGAACAAAAATGTTTTGAGTCTTAGGATTATATATGTCGGAGAGTAGGATTCTTTTTACTCCTCAGTCCCTTCGTCGCTCTGGTGAGGCCTCCTGACGTAGAAGTTTTGACTCTTCTCTCCTCAAATTTCACAAAAAAAAAATTAGGATCACGTGGGTATCTTAGAATCGTTCCGATGGTTTTGTGACGAGAACATTGTTCTTGGTGCCTCCTGACATTTAGGGGTTGTGGCAGTGTCCCAAGGAGTTGAGCTCCGAGGTGTTGTCGTCACAATTTTATCGTTGAAGTTCTGGAATACCTGAGTTTCGCCGACATCGAAAATCTCTTTTATGCAGTTGTTGGTGAGTTCACCTCGACGCCACCCAGTACTGGGGCGGGAGTTCGGGAGTATTGCCATAACTCGTATAACGGATGCTTTTCAAAGGTTGAGGTACACGATTTCCAAAGGTTTCTTGGTTATGTGTTGACGGATGGATACAGCTGGATCTAGGGATTGCTAGTTTGGGTGATATATTTTGTGTCCCCTCTATCCCCAACACCAGATTGCATAACCAGAAAGTTTCGGGAGTTTATAGGTGGGATTCAAGTAGCTCTTAGCATTTCATCCCGTAGATATTTGGTTTGTGATTGGGTAATCCTTACCACTTATTTGTTCCAGTCGTACCTTTTTATTTTACTCATCAATCTCTTATCAAGTGGCTTCTCACCTTAATGGAAGTGTGATGAGTTACTATGGAATTCATTCGTTCATCCTCGTTCGAATGTTTACTGTGAAGACTATATGTTGCAATTTCTATCCGTTGATTCAACTTGCCTATTTGTCTATCAAGATGCTAACGGAGGTCACCCTCTTCAGGATGGCTCGGCCAACGCGTCAGAATCCGGAACGCAATCAAGGGAGTCAGGCGAACCCTCTGCCACAACCTCCGCCTCCGGAGGCATGGCAAGCTATCATGGCAGCCACCAACGCCAATGCTCAGATGATTTTGCAACTCTTGCAAGAACGCACCCAAGGGCAAGACAATCAAGGAAATCAAGGCCAAGGCAACAATCAGCCTCACTTCACTACCCTCAACCAGTTCCTCGCAAATCAGCCCAAGTCTTTCAGCTACTGTGCCGAGGCCACAGATGCCGATGATTGGCTCGTGGACATCAACAAGCATTTTGATTGTAGCAATGTCAGGCCTGAGGACTTTGTCAAGTTCACTTCTTTTCAACTCAAGGATCAAGCTGCCGAGTGGTTTCAACAATACAAAGATTCCAGAGGAGGTCGTGTGATTACCTGGGATGATTTCCGCCGGGACTTCAAAGCTCACCACATTCCACAAAGTGTTGTTGAGAGCAAGCGTGAGGAGTTCCGCAATCTCAAGCAAGGCAGCATGTCCGTGTATCAATACAATACTCAGTTTCAGAAACTCGCTCGCTTCGCTAAGCAAGACGTTCCTTGTGAAAAGAGCATGATCTATCTATTCAGAGGTGGCCTCAGAGAAGATCTGCAATTACCTCTCGTGCTTTTTGAGCCGACCAAGTATGATGATTTCTACAATATGGCTCTGAAGCAAGAGGCTGCTCAGCTCAAGTGTGAGGCTTATAAGAAGAGAGTCAGGGACGCAGTTCGGTCTTCTTCTTCCTCACTAGTGGCTGCTAAGCAACAGAAGTTCTGGTTGCCTCCTCCCCCTCCGTTTCGTCAGCCTTACCAGCAGAAGAACAAAGGTGGCCATGGATCTTCCCACCCACCCAACCCTGGCTATCAGAACAAGTCTCAGAATCAAGCTCCAAAGTCCAATGCTCCTTATCATCGTCCACTCTCAGAGGTGACTTGCAATAAGTGTCAGCAGAAAGGTCACTATGCTAACAAGTGTTTCAACCAAAGGCGCCTTCCGCCTCCTCCTCCTGTGAGATCTTCCAGCAATGTAGTGGTCAAGCATAATCCCAAGTCTGCAAAGGTGAACATGATGAATGCAGCTCAAGCGGAGGAATCTACTGATGTGATAAAGGGTAATCTCTCAGTTAATGATATTCCTGCAAAAGTTTTATTTGATACTGGTGCATCGCATTCTTTCATGTCATACCCATTTGCATCGAAGCACAATTTTGACACAGAGGAATTATCTAGAGCAATGCAAGTTATTTCCCCGGCTAAGCGTTTGAGCTCTAGCATGATGGTTCCGAATGTCGGTATCAAGATGGGCGACTATAAATTTCTGGCCAAACCAATTGTTCTTGGTGACTCGGATCTTGATCTAATTCTCGGGATGGACTGGCTTTCTAAGCACAAGGCTCAACTTGATTGTGCTGCCAGGGAAATTCAATTGACACACTCTTCTGAGGATGTTATCATCTATGCCGCTCATGATGAAACCATTCAGTTGTTTTCCCTCAATGATAACGGCGAGTTGGATGCTATTTCTCAAATTCCAGTCGTTTGTGAGTATCAAGATGTCCTTCCAGAAGAGCTTCCGGGTATGCCTCCTCACCGGCCAGTTGAGTTCGTTATCGACCTTGAGCCTGGCACTGAACCCGTTTGCAAGCGTCCTTACAAGCTTGGACCCAAGGAGCTGAAAGAATTGAAGAAACAGCTTGATGAACAAGAGCGTCTGGGTTTGATCAGACCGAGTTCATCTCCGTGGGGTTGTGGTGTTCTTTTTGTCCAGAAGAAGGATGGCACGGACCGACTTTGTGTCGACTACCGTCCATTGAACAAGAAGACAATTAAGAACAAGTATCCACTTCCCAACATCAATGAGCTATTCGAGCAACTTAAAGGTGCTAAAGTATTCTCCAAGCTTGACCTTCGTATGGGTTATCATCAGATTCGCATTTGTGAAGAAGATATTCCCAAGACAGCATTCAGAACAAGCTTTGGTTCTTATGAATATATTGTCATGTCTTTCGGCCTTGTCAATGCTCCTCCAACATTCTCTCGAATGATGAATTTCATCTTCAACCCCTATACCAATGAATTCGTCCTGGTGTATCTCGATGATATGTTGGTCTTCTCCAAGAATAAGAAGGATCATGCCAAACATTTGCGATTGGTGCTCGACAAGCTCAGAGAGTATCAATTCTAGGCGAAGTTTTTCCAAATGTGAGTTTTGGCTCGATGAAGTTCTTTACCTTGGTCATATCATCTCTGCCAAGGGCATCGCTGTTAATCCCGAGAAGGTGTCCACAATTGTGAATTGGGAACCTCCTCAGGATGTCAAGCAGCTCCGCAGTTTTCTTGGTATTGCAAGCTATTGCCGAAGATTCGTTGAGAATTTCTCTAAGATTGCAAAGCCTCTTTCCAACCTCCTCCAGAAGCATGTGAAGTATGTCTGGTCTCCTGAGTGTGACGTTGCTTTCAACACTCTCAAAGAGAAACTCATCACAGCTCCTGTCTTGACTCCTCCTGATGAATCCAAGCCATTCGAAGTTTTCTGTGATGCTTCTCTTCAAGGTCTCGGTGCCGTGTTAATGCAAGAGAAGAAAGTTGTGGCCTATACCTCTCGTCAGTTGAAGCCCAACGAAAAGAACTACCCCACTCACGATCTTGAGTTGGCGGCAGTTTTCCATGCATTAATAACATGGAGACATCTCTTGTTGGGAAGGAAAGTGGACATTTTCACCGATCACAAGAGTCTCAAGTACATCTTCACTCAGCCCAACCTCAACCTCAGGCAAACTCGATGGGTCGAAATGATTCAAGAGTACAATCCGAGTATTGAATATACTCCAGGAAAAGCCAATGTCACTGCAGATGCTTTGAGCAGGAAGGCTTATTGCAACAGCTTAATTCTCAAGCCATTTCAACCGGATCTTTGTGAAGCTTTCCGCAAGCTGAATCTCCAAGTTGTTCCTCAAGGCTTTCTTGCCAACCTCATAGTCTCTCCTACTTTGGAAGATTAAATTCGTGAGGCACAACTCCTGGATACCATGGTGAAGAAGGTGAAATGTCGTATCGACAAGGGTCTTTCCAAATACAAGTGCTATCGCATTAATGACAGAGACACTTTGTTCTTTGAGGACCGGCTTGTGGTTCCAAAAGGTGATCTAAGGAAAGTCATTATGAACGAGGCACACAATTCTCTTCTTTCCATTCATCCTGGAAGTACGAAGATGTACCATGACCTCAAGCAGTCGTATTAGTGGACTCGAATGAAGCGAGAAATCGCTCAATTCGTGAATGAATGTGATGTCTGTCGAAGAGTGAAAGCAGAACACCAACGACCAGCTGGTCTCCTCCAACCTCTTGCTATTCCAGAATGGAAGTTTGATCATATCGAAATGGACTTCGTGACTGGATTTCCCAAGTCCAAGCGTGGAAATGATGCTATCTTCGTTGTCAATGACAAGCTTACAAAAGTGGCTCATTTCCTTCCAATCAAAGAATCTATCATAGCAGCTCAGTTGGCAGAGCTATACACCTCCAGGATTGTCTCCTTGCATGGGATTCCACAATTCATATCTTCAGATCGTGGAAGCATCTTCACTTCTAAGTTCTGGGACTCCTTCCAGAAGGCCATGGGCACCAACATTCACTTCAGCACAGCTTTCCACCCTCAAACTAGTGGCCAAGTCGAGTGAGTCAATCAAATTCTTGAAGATATGCTCAGGGCTTGTGTCATTTCCTTTGGCATGAAATGGGAAGATTGTCTTCCATATGCCGAGTTCTCCTACAACAACAGCTTCCAAGCGAGTTCGGGCAAGGCCCCATTAGAGATTCTATATGGCAGAAAGTGTCGTACTCCTCTAAATTGGTCAAAGACTGGTGAACGCCAACTTCTTGGCAATGACTTAATCACAGAGGCTGAAGAAATGTGTAAAGTCATCCGTGAAAATCTCAAAGCCGCGCAATCGCGCCAGAAGAGTTACTATGATAGCAAGCACCGTGACTTGGCTTTCGAGATCGGAGACCATGTCTACCGCCGCGTCTCTCCAATGAAAGGCACTCGTCGCTTCGGTATCAAAGGGAAGCTTGCCCCTAGATACGTGGGTCCTTTCGAGATCATTGGCAAAAGAGGCGACCTCGCCTATCAACTTGAGCTTCCCTCCAACTTCGCGAACGTGCACGATGTGTTCCAGGTGTCACAGCTTCGCAAGTGCTTCAAGACGCCTGAGCGCACAATCAACTTCGAAGAGATTGACCTCCAAGAAGATCTGTCTTATCATGAGCACCCCATTGCTATTCTTGAAGAAACTGAGCGCAAGACTCGCAACAAGTCAATCAAATTCCTGAAAGTGAAGTGGTCGCATCATTCCGACCGAGAAGCCACCTGGGAGCGCGAGGACGACCTCTGTTCAGAATATCCGGAGTTCTTTCAGTCCTATATCTCGGGACGAGATCCTCTCGTAGTGGTGGAGTGTTGTAACACCCCGGATGTAACTTTCCATATTTGTAACTCCAACTCTTGCCATTTTCGGCTATGTGTTATGATATTCCCTCCGTGGTTGGGTTTTGTCTCTTGTTTTTCATTTTGTTCATGTCATGCATCTCATATCATGTCATCATGTGCGTCTCATTTGCATACGTGTTCGTCTCATGCATCCGAGCATTTTCCCCGTTGTCCGTTTTGCAATCCGGCACTCCCACATGCACCGACGCAACCCTCTTGTTTCTTTTCATGAGCGGGTGTTAAACGTTCTCGGAATGGACCGAAGCTTCCCAAGTGGCCTTGGTACACCACCGGTAGTCCACCTGTCAAGTTTCGTTCCATTTGGAGGTCGTTTGATGCTCCAACGGTTAACCGGGTAACCGCAAAGTCCTTTTGTGTGTTGCAGCAAAACCCCCCTCCAAACAGCCCAATAACCCATCTAAGTCACCTCCATGCTCTCGGTCGTTCGATCACGATCGTGTGGGCGAAAACCGTGCCTCATTTGGACTCTCCTAGCTCCCTATGCCTATATAAACACCTCCCCCTCCGAAATCCGGGTCCAAACCCTAGCCACGCTCCCTCCGCGCGCCGGACACCTCCGCCCGGCGCCGGACGAACCAGCCGCTACCGCCCTCAGCCAGTCAGGGGCTGACACGTGGCGCCCCCGCCGCCCATACGCCGCCGGCCGCGAGGCCCGCATCCGGCCCCGCGAGCCCATCCGCGCCGCCGCCCCCGCGC